>NC_057716.1:73199393-73213709 GCF_004010195.1 Chiloscyllium plagiosum | reverse complement strand
GTAGAGTCAGAATCTTTGGTGACCTTTAAGCGGCAATTGGCTAGGTACATGGATGGGTGCTTAAGCTAGGACAAATGTTCGGCACAACATCATGGGCCGAAGGGCCTGTTCTGTGCTGTATTGTTCTATGTTCTATGTAATTTCTGATTATATTTGATGTTTGAAGAGCTAACAAGGAGCATCAAAGAGTACTGTATGCTTAATGTAATCAAAACATTTTAGAAAAGCTTTTGACAAGGTCTGACATGACAGACTGGAAAAGTAGCAAGTTAAGTCCAAAAATTGTCTCAGATACAGAAAAACCAAGTGTAATCGTAAACATGTAGTTTTTGAGACTGGAAGATTGTTTCTAACAGGGCTTCTCAGAGCTCAATATTAGGTCCATGTTCTTCATGTTATATTTCAATTAGTTACACTAATATAGGAATGATAATTAAGAAGTTTGCAGACAACACAAAAACTGACTGCACAATTGATAGTGAGGAAGAAAGATATAAATTGCAGCAAGGTATCGATAGATGGGTCAAGGGGTCAGAAAATGGCAAATGAAATTCTATCTGAAGAAGACTGAAGTGACATGTTTGTTCCAAGTGAAAGGAATACACAGTACATGATAGATTTCTACATTGTATAGAGTAACTGGGAGACCTTGGAGTTCATGCCCACAGATCCATGGAAGAGACTGGACAGATAGACAAGTTGGCTAATAATATACACAGGATACTTTTAATTGTTAGCTAAAGCATACAAATATAAGCAGAGAGAGGTTATCGAGATATAAAACAGTAGTTAGACACAGCTAGCTACAGTCTTGCCTCTCCATTACAGGTAGGGTGTGACTGCATTCAAAAATGTAAAGAGCAGTCTGCAAAGACTTAAGAATTTTAGCTTTGAGGAGAGATTGGAAAGGCTGGGGACATTTAACTTTAAACAGACGAACTGATGGGAAGATAATGATTGGAGTTTATGAAATTATGCAGGGCCTAAATCAAATGAAGTGTAAGGACAGATTTCCCATAACAGAGAGTTTGATCATTGAAGGAGGGGGGGAGCGGTGCAGGGAGGCATAGAATTCAAGTCGAAGATTCAAGGGGAGGTGACAAACAGTTTTCACCCAATGGATGGTGGTGGTCTAGAACTCAGTGCCTGAAAGGATGAAAAATGCAGACCATTCATTGCACTTAAAACATCATTGCACTTTTGAAACATCATAATCTCTTAAGAGTTAGAAAGTGAGATAGCTGGATGGCTTTCTGTCAACACTGTACAACACATTAAATCTATCATCCTTCATTGTCATATTCTTCTCAGAGTTGTTCTTTGGATAAAGAATGTCTGCATGAATATCTTCAAATACTGCAGTAACAAGAACATACTGACAGTTTGATATATATGCTGAGTTGTTGAAATAAATCAGTCTGTAACTAATAAGAGGAGCTGAATATCTAGTGTGAATTTTGTGTCATTAATTGCTTAGATTAATCCTAATAATTATATTTTGCCAAAAATAGATCAGTAAAATCTTGTCCCCAGAAAGCACAAGCTCCATTTTCAAGTTTAATTCAGGGTATTCAAACTCTGTACACATCATAAGTACTTCCTAATACCTTTTAGCCAGCAAGCACTACTGTTTTGTTTCAGTTATTCAAGAGCACACTTTTGATACTGACTGTAAAGGCAGGGATGGAAATTAATCCGTGTCAACACTGGGACAGAAGGGTCACGATTTGTGATTTCCATGATTGCAGCAGAAAGGAAACCATCAGGCCAAGGTGAAAAGATGGCTCACATGAGCATCTTAACTAAGAGCAAAGCTAGCCCCGTGAGCCTGCTCTGCCATTCAATAAAGTTATGATTAATCTATTTTGCTTTGAATTCCATATTCCCATCTACACCCAATAATCTTTGTTTCCTTTGCCTAACAAAAATCTATTTACTTCTGCCTTAAAAATATTCAATAACCCCCACCTCTACTGTCTGCTGTACAATCAAAGAAACATATTCTCCTCATCTGTGTCTTAAAATGGTGGCCTCTAATTTTTTATCAGTGCTCTCTGGTTCTGGAGCCAATCAAAATCGGAAACATTCTTTCCTTGGCCACCTTGTCAGGAACCATCTTATGTATTTCAATTGAGTCACCCTTCACTTTTCTCAACTCCAGTGGAAACAAACTCAGTGTCTCCAACCTCTCTTTATAAAACAACCCTGTGGTCAAATAGCAAGTCAGGGGCTAGAAATCCTGTAGTGAGTGAGTCATCTCCTGATTCCCCAAAGCCTGTCCATCATCTTTAAAGTACAAGTCAGGAGTGTAATAGAATACTCCCTGTTGCCTGGATGGGTGTAGTTCCAACAACACTCAAAAGGCTTGACACCATCCAGGACAAAGTATCCCACTTGATTGGCACCACATCCATTCCCACCAGCACTGACTCTCAATACCAGCAATGTGTACTTTCTGAAAGTTGCATTGCATAAATTAACTCAGCTTAGATTAGATTACTTACAGTGTGGAAACAGACTCTTCGGCCCAACAAGTCCACACCGACCCTCCGAAGAGCAACCCACCCAAACCCATTCCCCTACATTTACCCCTTCACCTAACACTACGGGCAATTTAGCATGGCCAATTCACCTAACCTGCACATCTTTGGACTGTGGGAGGAAACCGGAGCACCCGGAGGAAACCCATGCAGACACGGGGAGAATGTGCAAACTCCATACAAACAGTTGCCCGAGGTGGGAATTGAACCCAGGTCTCTGGTGCTGTGAGGCAGCAGTGCTAACCATCTAGAAGGATAAAGGCAGCAGATACATGCATTTCATGTTGCAATAACTAATTACATGCAACATTAATGTCATTGTTCCGCCCCCCTAATCTACACAACTAATGCTATAAAACACCCGATCAATGATGGAAACCCCTATCAACAGCCCTAGGTTCCCCATGATCCCATGATGTTTATCTCACATCATTAACATCAGGCCTTGGGATCTTACAACATACCCCATTAATTTACAACAGTTAAACTGTTTCTCAGACATTTGCCAGGCTTATTTATCTCTAAGGACTGTTTGAATGCTATTATTCATTGTATTCATTACTATCCTTATCAAATTCTGTTACTCATTTTAAATTCCTACTATCCTAAGCACAGGAGGTACAAAAAGACGCTAATTCCTACTAATTTCTATAAAATTCATAATATCAGTTCTAACATAAAGTTAGTTATATGCAAAGTTATATGATTACATCTAATATTAGAATTTTTTAGCCAGTGAGTAGTGAACAATTTCTGTCCCACCTCTCCTTGGAAGGTCAGGTAAACACAGCCCCTTTATCTTGCAGCTGCAACTATAACTCTTTCCAGTCACATGCTATCTTCTACGGTGAAATTTACTGACTCTATCTAAATATTTCTACACTAACTCTTTTACTTAATAAGACAACATCTATTCCATTAATAGGACTGAAACTCAATCATTTTCACAGGTCAGTGAACTTGTCTGAACTCCTAAAGTTTTACAAGATATAATCTTGTTCCCTTTTTATCTTACCATTTGTCTCTGTTATTGAGGATTCATACTTTTCTTTTAATTTTTGTTAAACTAAAAAAGGGCTGTCTGTTCCCAGACATCTTTTATCAGACGGCCTCTTACAGACATCTGCAGCAGAACTGCCTGTATATTAATTTGAAAGATTCTTTGTTCTGCCTAGACCCTATGACCTTGGATTTATCTTCTCAAAGCTATCATTGTCCTAACTTGTGGTCTCATTTTAATATTGAACCAAGCAAGCTAGTTCAGTTACTGCAGTAAAAATATTTGCTATATTTATGCCAACTAAAAATCCACAGATTGCCAATTTGTGCCATCTCTGGCCATGGGCTGACCCAACAGCTCACATCCTACAAATGATATTATTTAGATAGTTTTCATTTTTTTTATTCTGCCTTGCAAATCAAACAACTTTAAATTTGCCCAAATTATATTTCATCTGCCAGGATTTTACCAATTAACTCAACCGAGCTATATCTATCTGCATCCTCCCAAGTCCTCTTCACAAACTACCTTTGTGTCATCTATAAACAGCTGCCATGCCTTCCCAGTCATTGATAGCAGATAACAAGACGGTGGGGGGGAACCTATCAACAAAGACTGCGTACTCAAACTACTGGACCTGTGCCTCACAACACACTTCACATTCAACAACCAAATATGTGAACAAATCAATGGCACACCCATGGGCTCACCCATCTCTGGACTCATAGCAGAAGTGGTAATGCAAAGGTTAGAACAAATAGTCTTACCGCAAATTCAACCCAAACTCTGGGTCAGATATGTGGATTTCATGGGTGCGGATCGTTAGCTGTCTTCCTGTACGTTCTATGTAGTGTTTTGTGCAGTCCTTGCATGGGATTTGTTCTGGTGAGTTGTTGTCTGAGAGTGGCTGTTGGTTTGTGTGCCGTTATGAGTCCTAGTGGTCAAAATCACCAAAAACGGATACCCCCGCAATTTCATCAACAGATGCCTAAGGGAAAGACAACGGAATGAAGACATGCCACAACCCAAAGGACTAGCTACACTACCATACATCAAAAACATTTCTGAACTGACAGCCAGACTACTGCGACCACTATGACTCATAACAGCACACAAACCAACAGCCACCCTTAGACAACAACTCACCAGGACGAAGGACCCAATACCCAGCATGAGCAAAATCAATGTAGTGTACAAAATCCCATGCAAGGACTGCACAAAACACTACATAGGACAAACAGGAAGACAGCTAATGGTCCGCATCCTTGAACACCAACTAGCCTTAAAACGACATGACCAGCTATCCTTAGTAGCCACACACTCAGATGACAAGCAACTTGAGTTCGACTGGGACAACACTACTATTATAGGACAAGCCAAACAGAGAACAGCCAGGGAATTCCTAGAGGCATGGCACTCATCCACAGATTCAATCAATAAGCACATCGACCTGGACCCAATACACCGGCCACTGCAGCGGACAGCTGGAACTGACAACCGGAAGCAGCAGATACAATCCACTATAAACATCACAGAAGCGCTTCACAGGAGGCTCCCAAGCACTGAGGATGTCACCTAGACAGAGGACGAAACGTCTGTAACACAAATGTCCAGCTCGGCAAACAGAACCACAACAACGAGCACCCGAGCTACAAATCTTCTCCCAAACTTTGAATTGATATCAATTGTAAAAAGCCAAGGTCCCTGCAAGACTCTATTTGTCACATCTTTACAATCAGAAAAAGACCCACTGATGAATACGCCATTGTTTTCTGTCAGTCAACCAATTATCTCTCCATGCAAATCTGTTAACCACTACATCATGCGCTCCTGCATTGTGTCTTTTATGTGGCGTACTGACCAATGCCTTCTGGAAATCCTGGGTACAGTATATTGTCAGGCTATTCTTCATCCACAGTGCAAGTCACTTCTTCAAAGAACTCCAATAAATTGGTTAAACATGATTTCCCATTTGCAGCTTTGAATAGGATTTGTAGCCATAACACTATATTCTGCATTCTGTTCTATTACCTTGATATTTTTATGTAAGGTATGATTTGTCTGGTTAACACACAAAACAATACTTTCCACTGTATTTCAGTACACATGACAATAATAAATCAAATCAAAAAGAAAATAAAGGACCCAGCCTCTGCAGCTCTCTGTAATAAAGAATTCCACAGATTCAAGACCCTTTGTGAGAAGAAATTCCTCATCATTGCTGCCTCATTTGGACAACTTCTTATTCTGATAATATTGCATAGAATCAAAGCTGCAGCATTGTATGCTTGTTCAGTAAAAGACCTTTTTTTTTAAAAGTAAAAAGAGAACAATCTCTCAAGCTAGAAACAGCATGACACTAATTCAAAATCCAAACTCTAAAATGAATGATATTAAATTATATATAAATCACACACCTTACATCATACTGTTAACTGAAAAGCGTAGGTACACATGCTAGGAGCAGCACCGGACATACCTATATATGGGGTGTCGAACTACTGCAGTTACAGCACAGGGCTACTTGCATGTCAGCTAGTAGAAGCAGCATGCAACAGCCAGGGCTAAGAGATCCCACATCAGACTTAAGATCTGCAGTCCTACCACATCCAATTATAAATGCTTGTGGACAATTAAACAATAAACTGGAGGAGTCGAGATTGTGATGCTGAAAAGCACAGCAGGTCAGGCAGCATCTGAGGAGCAGGAGAATCAATGTTTCAGGCATAAGCCCTTCATCAGGAATTATGCTTGTGGGCCAGGGTACTGAGAGATAAATGAGGGGGGGGCGGGGGGGGGGGTGCTGGGGGAAGGTAGATGAAGGTGGGGGAGCAGGTGATAGGTTGAAGAGGAAGGTGGAGCGGACAAGTAGGAAAGATGTCTGAAGGAAGAACACCTCATCTTCTGCCTTAGAACCCTGCAACAACACGGGATTAGTGTGGATTTCACCAGTTTCCTCATTTCCCCTTCCCCCACCTTTTCCCAATCCCAAGCCTCCAACTCTCTTGACCAGTCCATAGTCTTTCCCACCTATCAGCCCTACCTTCCTCTCCAACCTATCACCTTCTCCCCTACCTTCATCTACCTCTCACATTCTCAGCTACCTTGCCCCCAACCCCACCCCCTCCCATTTATCTCTCAGCCCCCCGGCCCACAAGCCTCATTCCTGATGAAGAGCCTGTGCCCGAAACATTGATTCTCCTGCTCCTCAGATGCTGCCTGACCTGCTGTGCTTTTCTAGCACCACACTCTTGACTCTGATCTCCAGCATCTGCAGTTCTCACTTTGTCCTAATGAACTGAAAGAGGAGAGTTTCCAAATATCTTCATCATCAATGACAAATGAATCCAGCACATCTTAGAAAATATAAAGTTGAAACACTAGAATCTTATCTTCAGGCAGAAATGCCAAGGGGTTGACCAATCTTGGCCTCCTTTTGAGGTGCCTAACATCACAGCTATCAGCCTTCAGCTAATTCAATTCACTCATACAGTCATAGAGATGTACAGCACAGAGACAGACCCTTTGGACCAACTCATCCATGCCAACCAAACATTCTAAATTAATCTAGTTCCATTTGTCAGCACTTGGCCCATATCCCTCTAAACCTTCCCATTCATATACCCATCCGGAGCCTTTTAAACATTAGAATTGTACCATCCTCCACCACTTCCTTGACAGCTCATTCCATACTCGCACCACCCCACAGGAAAAAGTTGCCTCTTAGGTCCTTTTTAAATCTTTACCCTCTCACCTATGCCCTCTAGTTCTGGACACCCACACTGAAGGGAAAATATCTTGTCTATTTACTCTATCCATGCCCCTCATGATTTTATAAACTCTATAAGATCACCCCTCAGCCTCTGATGCTCCAGTGAAAACAGCTCCAGCCTATACCACTCTATAGCTCAAACCCTGCAAACATGGCAACATCCTTGTAAATTTTTTCTAAACCCTTTTAAGCTTCACAGCATCCTTTCGGTAGCAGGGAATCCAGAATTACATGCAATATTCCAAAAGTGGCCTAACCAAGGTCCTGTACAGCCACAACATGACCTCCCAACGTATGTACTCAATACTCTGACAAATAAAGGAAAGCATACCAAATGCCTTCGTCACCATTCACCTACCCATGACTCCACTTCCAAGGAACTATGAATCTGCACTCCAAGGTCTCTTTGTTCAGCAGCAGGACCTTACCACTACGTATATAAGTCCTGCCCTGATTTGTCTTTCCAAAATGCAACACC
Source organism: Chiloscyllium plagiosum (assembly GCF_004010195.1). NCBI lineage: Eukaryota > Metazoa > Chordata > Chondrichthyes > Orectolobiformes > Hemiscylliidae > Chiloscyllium > Chiloscyllium plagiosum. The sequence goes on along the minus strand of NC_057716.1, from coordinate 73,205,919 downwards.
TCATATTTATCTAAATTTAAACCCATCTGCCACTCCTCAGCCTACTGGCCCATCTGATCAATATTCCGTTGGAATCCGAGGTAACCTTCTTCGCTATCCACGACACCTTCAATTTTAGTGTCATCTGCAAACAATACCTCCTATTTTCAAGTCCAAATCATTTCTATAAATGACGATCCTTGTGGCACATCACTGGTTACAGGTCTCCTGTCTGAAAAACAACCCTCCACCACTATCTATATTCTATATTCAAGTCTTCTATATTCAAGCCAGTTCAGCATCTAAATGGCCAGTCCTCCCTGTATTCGATGTGATCTAACCTTGCTGACCTGTCTACCATGAGGAACCTTGTCAAATGCCTTACTGAAGTCTATATAGATCAAGTCCACCGCTCTGCCCTCATCGATCCTCTTTGTTACTTCTTCAAAAAATTCAATCAAGTTTGTGAGACATGATTTCCTATGCACAAAGCAATGTTGACTATCCCAAATCAGTCCTTGCCTCTCCAAACACATGTACATCCTGTCCCTCAGGATTCCCTCCAACAAGTTGCCCACTACCAATGTCAGGCTCACTGGTCTATTGTTCCCTGGCTTGTCCTTACCACCTTTCTTAAATAATGGCACCATGTTAGCCAAACTCCAGTCTTCCGATACCTCACCTGTGCCTACCGATGATACAAATATCTCAGCAATAGGACCAGTAATCACTTCCCTAACTTGCCACAGAGATCTAGGGTACACCTGATCAGGTCCTGGGGATTTATCCACTTTTGTGCATTTTAAGACATCCAGCACTTCCTCCTCTGTAATATGGACATTTTCCAAGATGTCACCATCTATTTCCCTATATTCTATTTCTTGCGTGTCCTTCTCCACAGCAAAGAATGATGCAAAATACCTGTTTAGTATCTCCCCCCCCTCTCCTGCGGCTCCATATAAAGGCTACTTCGCTGATCTTTGAGGAGCCATATTCTCTCCCTAGTTACCCTTTTGTCCTGAACATACTTAGGAAATCCCTTTGGATTCTCTTTAACTCTATTTGCCAAAGCTAGTTCATGTCCCCTTTTTGCCCTCCTGATTTCCCTCTTAAGAGTACTCCTACTGCCTTTATACTTTTTGAGAAATGGCAAAAGGTACTAGACCCTGGCAGCATTCTGGCAATAATTCAGAGGATATGTGGCTCAGAACTAGTTGACAAGCTGTTCCAGTCCAGCAACAACACTGGCTCTACTCAGTAATGTGGACGATTGCCCAGGTATTACTGTCCACAAAAAGGAGGACAAATCAGACCTGGTCAGATAATTTCGGAAAGTCGAGGGCAAAACAGGGCAGGATGTATACACTTAATGGGAAGGTCCTCGGGAGTGTTGCTGAGCAAAGAGACCTTGGAGTGCAGGTTCATAGTTCCTTGAAAGTGGAGTCACAGGTAGATAGTGAATAAGGTGTTTGGTATGCTTTCTTTTATTGGTCAGAGTATTGAGTACAGGAGTTGGGAGGTCATGTTGCAACTATACAGGACCTTGGTGAGGCCACTTTTGGAATATTGTGTGCAATTCTGATCTCCTTCCTACCAGAACGATGTTGTGAGACGTAGAAAGGTTTAGAAAAGATTTATAAGGATGTTGCAAGGATTGGAGGGCTTGAGCTATATGGAGAGGCTGAATAGACTCAGGCTGTTTTCCCTGGAGCGTCGAAGGCAGAGGGATTATCTTGTAGTGGTTTATAAAATCATGAGGGGCATGGATAGGGTAAATAGACAATGTCTTTTCCCTGGGATATGAGCATCCAGAATTAGAGGTTATAGGTTTAGGGTGAGAGAGGAAAGATATGAAAGAGACCTAAGGGGCAACCTTTTCAAGCAGAGGGTGGTATGTGTATGGAATGAGCTGCCAGAGGAAGTGATGGAGGTTGGTATAATTCTAATATTTAAAAGGCTCTGGATGGGTATATGAATAAGAAGGGTTTAGAGAGACTGTCAAATGGGACTAGATTGTACATTACCTCAGGGTAATGTATAAACCCAATCATCTTCTGTTTTGCTTTCACAATGATCTTCCTTTGATCATAAGATCAGAACTGAGGATCATTCATTAATGATTACACAATATTCCTTATTTGCAACTCCTCAGATACTTAGATAATGCATGTCCACATGCATCATGATGTAATCAATATTTAGGTTTCGGTGAAAGTGAGTACTGCAGATGCTGGAGACTAGAGTCAAGGGTGTGGTGCTGGAAAAGCACAGCAGGTTTTGGCTGATAAGTGGCAAGATACATTCATGGCACACAAGTGCCAGCACCACGCGAACAAAAGAGAATCTTACCAACTTCCCTATACATTTAATGGCATTACCATCATTGACTCCCTCCTTATCAACATCTTAAGATTACCCTTGACCAGAAACTGAACTGGACTAGGGGCTACTTGGACAGATTGGAGGCCAGAAATTCTGTGCCAACTAACTTACCGCTATCACCCCAACTCCTGCCCACCAGCTACAAGGAAAAGTCAGAAAGGTGATGGAATTCTTTCCACTCGTCTGGATGAAAGCAGCTCCAACAATACTCAAGCCACATAAAACTGTTTTGGATGAAACAGCCCACTTGATTGGCATCTCATCTACCAATCTGACTGCATGCCCTCTCCCAACAATGCACAGTGGCAGCACTGTGTACTATACACAAGATACACTGAGGCAATTTACCAACGATCCTCCAACAACAGTTTCCAAACCCTTGAGCTCTTCCTTGAAAGAGGAGGGCAGATGATGTATGAAAACCCCAGCACCTGAAGCTTGTGCCCAAGCAACACATCATCCTGACATGAAGCTAGTTCACAGTTCCTTCAGTGTAATTGGGTCAAATCCCTGAAACTCCCTTACTAACAGTACCATGGGTATATTTATACCCCACGAATAGCAAAGGTTCAAAAAGGCAGCTCACCACCACCTTGTGAAGAGCAATTGGGGATGGGTAACAAATGCTGACCCAACCAGTGACATCTACATCCCATGAATGAATTTTTAAAATTGTAAATGCTCTCCTCAAGCCTAATGGGCATAGGCGCTATTTATGAAATGGAGAAAGATTGTACCAAATAGCAGAAATGGAAAATTCTTGAGATTTGAGAGATTACCTTTAGGGAACTGATTGCACAATTGATTGCAATAATCCCTGAACCTTTTAAAAGATGGAATAAAGTCAGAACAAGTTAAATTGTACACAATCTATTGAAAGAGAAGCTCTCATGGACCCAAATGTTTTCTCTCTATTCGTTTTATTTTTAAAATCAAAAATATATGATTATTTATGTACTTCTGCCGTGCCTGAATGAAACATATTGGTGAAAGAGATACTGTGTAAAACTTGTCCTAAAGCAATCATGTTTCTACAATGCATGATTATGATAAATATTTTGTATAATTTTAAAAACTGAACCATAGATAATAAACATTTACTGAATTATAACCTCATTAAAAATATTACATTGTTACAGACAAAGTGACCACTTAGTTTATTAGAAGAAACATATCAGAATGCCTTTGTCATACCAGTCTACAGCATTATATTTATGGAACTGGCATTGGCTAAATGAACTGTGGAATTCTTCTGCATTCACATTTCAACTCAAGAAAAACTCGGTATCTTAATTAATAACCATTTATCCCCTATGTGTCATAGAGTCATACAGCATGGAAACAGACCCTTTGGTCCAACTAGTCCACGCTGTTCCAAATCTAAACTAGTCCCACTTGCCTGCATTTGGCCTGTATCTCTCCAAACCTTTCCTATTCATATAATTATCTAAATGCCTTTTATATTTTGTAACTATACCTGTATTCATCATTTCCTTTGAAAGTTCATTCCATACATGAACCAGTCTCTGTTGCCCAACATGTCCTTTTTAAAACTTTCTCCTCCCACCTTGAAAATATGCCTGTTAATTTTGAACTCCCCCACCCTGAGGTCAACACCATTGCTATTCATCTTATCTATGCTACTCATGATTTTATAAACCTCTTTAAGGCCATCCCTCAGCCCCCTACATGCCAGTGAAAGAAGTCTCAGTCTAATCAGCCTATTTTCACAACGCAATCTCTCCATCCCTGGCAATGTCTTGATAAATCTTTTCTGAACCCTCTCCAATTTTAAAATATCTTTCCAATAGCAAGGCAACCAGAACTGCACACAGTACTCTAGAAAAGGCTTTACAATGTCCTGTACAACAGGTCCTGTTCCAACTCCAATACTCAAAGGTCTGAGCAATGAAGGCAAGTGTGCTAAACTCCTACTTAACTACCTGTGATGCAAATATCAAAGAATTATGTGCCTGAATCTCTAGAACTCTCTGTACTACAATACTACCCAGGATCCTACCATTAATTGTATAAGTCTTACCCTTGCTTGTTTTTCCAAAATGTAATACCTCACATTTATCCAAAATTAAACTCCATCTGCTAGTCCTGAGCCCATTTACCCATTGTGATTTGGGAATGTGGTCTTGGGTATTCTCAAAGGAACTCATTGAGCTCTTGTTACTCTCCAGGAAATCTGAAACAGAAGTTAAATCATCAAAGGGAACAACACAGCTTACAAAGACCCTTGACAAAAATAAAAGTTGTAGAATTTCTGGGAGCTGCTTTCAAATGGCAGCAGAAACTCCATTTCCATATGCATGATTTGTAGTGCATAAGGCAAAGTCACTATCGGGGATTTTTTTGGCCAGAGGAATTTACTGGAGAATTTTCTGGCCAGTGTTTCATCTCAACATTTTGCCCCCACCCACATGCCACCAATAATTTTCAAATGTTGTTACTTGTTGGCCACCCAGCTTGGATGTAGCAGATCCCCGTTACCTTCAAAGCAACAGCAATTAAAGCAAAATTCTCTTACCACTTCAGGAAGCAGCTTTGTAGCAAGGTCGTGAATAGCTTTACCATAAATGCAGAGAGTTGAAATAAGAAATATAACACCCAAAATGGCACAAGCTCTGTGAAAAAGAAATGAATGGAAATTAATAAAACAGCTTCAAATAACTTTTAGGACTGTTGTTCCAATGGCACTTTGTTTAGAATACAATACCATAAATTCATGGGATTAGATTAGATTCCCTACAGTGTGGAAACAGGACCTTTGGCCCAACAAGTCCACACCGACCTTCTGAAGAGTAACCCACCCCCCTTCTGACTAATGCACCTAACAACAATGGACAATTTTGCATGGCCAATTCACCTGGCCTGCACACCTTTGGAATGTGGGAGGAAACCAGAGCACCCGGAGGAAACCCACCCAGACATGGGAAGAATGTGCAAACTCTACACAGACAGTCGCCCAAGGCTGGAATCGAACCTGGGACCCTGTGCTGTGAGTAACCACCGAGCCACCATGCCACCCTACAACATATAAAGTATAGTATACGCAGGTGATTGGAGCAGTGTGTGATCTGTTCTGGACAATTGAAGTTATTGATTCAGGGTCTAATTCTGAACAACAAGTTGGTGAGCCACCCTGTATTTTTTTGAGAAATTACAGCATGGAAATTAGTTAATCAACCTAACCTGTTCTTGCTAGAGTTCCTCTTCCGTGTATGTGGTAATAACTAATCATATGCACCTTTCTACATTATTTTGTTCCAATTTCCTTTAACAAGGTGTACCGATTCTAAAATATTAACATCTTCCTCGAGTCAATCTGTACTTCAGTTGAGCCTTCCATGCAATTTCGCAGCCCTTTGTATCTGTCAAAAAATATGTATTTGCTTTGTCCTAACCTTGTTACATTTGATCTTAATTCCATGTATCCGCGTTCTGGATCACTCAATCATTAGTAATGGCCATTATCTATCTACACGGCCCTATCCCTTGATAATCTTAAACACATTTATCAAATAATCTGTAGTTTCCTTTGTTCTAATAAAAAAAGGTTTCCAGGTACTTAATCATATTTATATTCCTACAAACGGAAGACATTTCAGTGAAAAGAAAAATAGAGCTGGAGTCACCCTGAAGGTCACAAAGCATCGATGGAAAGAAATTGATGTCTCAGACATGGATCTTTGTGGAGGGCTATTTGTCTAAAATGTACCATCTATTCTTTCCAAAGATGTCCCCTTTGGGTGCACTGTCCTTCACCTGCCATCCCATTTCTTCTGCTCAATTTGCAATTCAACTTAACAAGGAAACTGATACAGATTTTACATGGGCCACTCCACATTTTGCTCAGCGTATCAGAAACTTTTTTTATTTCAAAAATATACTTTATTCATAAATAATTTGATGGTCTGTACAATTGATCATGCCATACGTATGTAAACATTTACGTACAGAGATCAAAACTTATCATTTTTATACAGGTCTGTACATTTTTTGATCATATGCCCATATAATTAGCTGAGGTGTCAGCAGAGCCCAAATGACTGCATGGGCCCCCTGTTCTTCGTTAGGCAGGCACACTTTACACAGTGGTCTTTCCCCAACGCGCCTTGGCGGCAGCTGCCCCAAGCTTCAGCGCGTCCCTCAACAC
>NC_057716.1:73184289-73199338 GCF_004010195.1 Chiloscyllium plagiosum | reverse complement strand
CTTCGAGGGCAGTGTGCGGTGCGGCTGAGAGTCCGGGCGTGCATATAGGATCTCACAGGCAGAGCCCTTCTCACCACCAGCCAAGCCATGTTTTGGTGCTTGTTGGAAAGTTCTGGCGATGAGGCATTCTGCCAAATGGCTTTGACAGTCTGCTCAGGGAACCGCTCGATAGGATCCGCCCTCTCCTTTTCCCGAAGGGTCTCAAGGACACTACGTGCTGACCATTTCCTAATGGACTTGCGGTCAAAGGTGTTTCTCTTCATAAATTTCTCCACGAAGGACAGGTGATATGGAACGGTCCAACTACTCGGAGCTTTCCGCGGCAGCGAGGCCAGGCCCATCCTTCGCAACACCGGGGACAGGTAGAACCTCAGTACGTAGTGACACTTGGTGTTTGCGTACCGGGGATCCACGCACAGCTTGATGCAGCCACTATCAGAAACATGTTGGGAGTGAGTATTGCCAGGTATGAGCAGGTGTTACAAGGGTGCATTGTAAACTGGTGTGGTTGGATGTAGCAGAAGAGCCTCCTGGTACAAGTGGGAGCATTTGCAAGTCAGAGTCATACAGCACAGAAAAAGAACCTTTGTGCATCACATCTGCTTTGGTAAAAAAACAACCAGTAACCATTCTATTCCCATTTTCCAGCACTTAGCCCACAGCCTTGAATGCCTTGGCATCACAAGTGTACATTTGAATATTTCTTAAGCACTATGAGGGTTTCTACTTCTACCATTCTTTCTGGTAGTGAGTTTCAGATTTCTACCAGCCAAAAAGTGGGCTTTACAAATCATAGAATCCCTATGGTGTGGAAACAGGCCATTTGGCCCAACAAGTCCACACCAACTCTTCAAAGAGCATCCCATTCAGACCCATTCCCCCTACCCTATCCCTGTAACCCTGCATTCCCATGGCTAATGCATCTAACTTACACATCCCTGAACACTATGGCAATTTAGCGTGGCCAATCCACCTAACTTGCACAATTTTTGGACAGTGGGTAGAAACCGGATCACCCGGCAGAAACCCACACAGACACAGGAGAACATGCAAACTCCACGCAGACAGTCATCCAAGGCTGGAAAAAAGCCTGGGTCCCTGGCGCTGTGAGGCAGCAATGCTAACCACAGAGCCACTGTGCCACCTGTTATTTGAATGTTATTTGTTATTTTATTCAATGCCTCCCAATCTCAATTATTCTAAACTTCAATCCTATTTGTTCCCTGTAGTCTTTCCCACTCACCTATCATTCTATCCTTGTTAAACTAAACTGGCTCAGTTGCTCAAACCTTCAAATTTGAGTTTAAGTCCCTGTATAGCCTCAGTGTTCTTCCCTCATATTTCTCAGAGACTCCCATAAGAAAGGGCCTGAAGCTGGGGCTTTGGTGGTCTTCGAGGACTCCATTATAGCACCCTGAGCTTACTGTCCCTCATCAGCCGAGTGCAGTAGGGAGGAGGCCTCTCCTCCCGTGAGGAGAAGAGGAGGAGACAGAAGAGGACTGCTGCACCTTGCTGTCCAGGTAGGCGAGGGAACATGATTACACCAGACAATCCCCCAGAAGCAGGCAAACAACATCAGACAACAGTGTACAGGTTACGAATGACATACCTGTTAGCATTAGTGCCTTCAAAGTCTGCACTTGGCCAAGGAGAGAGTTACATCACTTTGTGAAATGTTGGTTGGAAGATACTTTCCAGTTGTGTTGGTGGCCACTCTATTCCTGGCACTTTGAAGGTAACACTGGCTTTAAACATTTTTATATCTGGGTCTTTCCAGCATCAGCCATTAGCTTTTGGGCATCTCAAAACCAACAGCTTGTTACTGCATCAAGGTAGTGACATATAATAATCTTCAGGCTTGCCAGTGAATTCATTGCATTTAGCACAGGACAGACCAGAGAAGCTGAGAGATTGATTGTTGGATTCCCCAAAGAGCAAAGGGCTTGCATCCATGTGGCAATCACAGCTCTATCCTTTCTCAACAAATCAGGGTTCCATTCAATTGATGTCCAGCTCATCTGTCACATTAAACAGAGAAATATCCAGTTTTGTTTCTCCCTTCTGGCTGGCTCTGGGTGGCATAGTAGTTCAATGGTTAGCACTGCTGCCTCTCAGTGCCAGGGATCTGGGTTCGATCCTACCCTCTGGCAACTGTCTGTGTGGTGTTTGCATATTCTCCCTGTATCTGCGTGAGCTTCTTCCAGGTGCTCTGGTTTTCTCTCCAAGTCCAAAGATTTGCAGCTTAGGTGGATTTGCCAAATGGGATGCAGGGTTACAAAACTATCCCTGGAGTGGTGTAGGTCTGGGTGGGGTGCTATTCAGAGGGTCGGTGTGTATTTGATGGGGCAAATGGCCTACTATCACACCGCAGGGAGCACAGTCAGCATCCTTGGCCTCTTGTGGACATTCCGTAACACAGCACAGTATAGGCACTTCAGCCCTACTCCAAGATCAAACTAACCCACAAACCATTCATTTTACTATCATCCATGTGGCTATCCAAGGGTCATTTAAATCTCCCTAATGTATCTGACTTGACTACCACTGCTGGTAATGTATTCCACACACCCACCCCTCTGTGTAAAGAACCTACCTCTTGTTCCTCACATAAGTGGATGTTGCCAGGGTTGGAGGTTTTGAGCAATAGGGAGAGGCTGAACAAGCTGGGGCTGTTTTCCCTGGAGCGTCGGAGGCTGAGGAGGTTTACAAAATTATGAGGGGCATGGATAGGGTAAATTGGCAAAGTCTTTTCCCTGGGGTCGGGGAGTCCAGAACTAGAGGGCATAGGTTTAGGGTGAGAGGGGAAAGATATAAAAGATATAAAAGCAACTTTTTCACACAGAGGGTGGTACGTGTATGGAATGAGCTGCCAGAGGAAGAGGTGGAGGCTGGTACAATAGCAACATTTAAGAGGCATTTGGAAGGGTATATGAATAGGAAGGGTTTGGAGGAATATGGGCCGGATGCTGGCAGGTGGGACCTGATTGGGTTGGGATATCTGGTCGGCATGGACGGGCTGGACCGAAGGGTCTGTTTCCATGCTGTACATCTCAGTGACTCTATGACTCTAAGCATTGAATGCCTTAGGGTTTTCCTAAATCATACCCGCCAAGGCTTTTGCATGCCCCCTTCTAGCTCTCCTAAGTCTATTCTTCATTTCCTTCCTGGCTGTCTTGTAACCTTCTAGAGTCCTGTCTGATCCTTGTCTCCTCAACCATAAGTAAGCTTCCTCCTTCCTCTTGACTAGATTTCCATATCTCTTTATATCCAAGGTCCCTTCACCCTATCATCCCTTCCTTGCCTCAGTGGGATACTCGCACTTTCAGCAAGTGCTCCCTAAACAACCTCCACATTTCTGTAATGCATTTCCCTGAGAATATCTGCTCCCAGTTTCTGCTCCACAGTTCCTGCCTAATTGCACTGTAATTCCCCCTCCCCCAATTAAATAATTTCCCGTACTGTCTGCTCCAATCATTCTCCTTGACTATAGTAAAGGTCAGGGAGTTGTGATCACTATCACCAAAATACTTCCACCCATAATGACTGTGTCGACAAACCCTTCTTGACGACCTCCCTCTCTGCAGCTGTGATACCGTTCCTGAGTGGCAATGCCACTCCCCCCCTCTTTTACCTCCTTCCCTATTCCCTTTGAAACATCAAAACCCTGGAACTTCCAAAACTATTCCTGCCCCTGCCCCTCTGGCACGGTGGCTCAGTGGTTAGCACTGCTGCCTCACAACTAGGGACCCGGATTCGATTCTAGCCTCTGGCGACTGTTTGTGTGGAGTTTGCACGTTCTCCCCATGTCTGCATGGATTTCATCTGGGTGCTCTGGTTTCATCCCACAGTCCAAAGATGTACGGTTAGGTGAATTGGCCATACCAAATTGTCCATAATGTTCAGGGACGTGTAGGTGAGGTGCATTAGTCAGGGTAAATGTAGAGTAATAAGAAATGGGTCTGGTCTTCGGAGGGTTGGTATGGACTTGTTGGACCAAAGGGCCTGTTTCCACGCTGTAGAGATTCTATGATTTCTTATTTCATATCCATGTGTCCGTAATGGCCACAACATCATAACTCCAAGTACTGATCCATGCTGTAAGTTCATCACCCTTATTCCTGGCACTTCTTGTGTTAAAAGAGACACGCTTCAACCCATCACACTGATTGCAACTTTGCCCTATCAATTGTCTATCCTTTCTCACAGACTCTCTTTACGCTGTATCTGCCTGTTCACCAGCTACCCTATCCTCTGATCCAGAGCTCCAGTTCCCATCCCCCTCCAAAACCAGTTTAAACCCTCCCAAAGAACTCAAGTAAACCTCCAGCCCAGGATATTGGTGCTCCTCCAGTTCATGTGCAACCCGTCCTCCTTTACAGGCCCCATCTTCCCCAGAAGGTATCCCAATGATCCACATATCTGATGTCCTTCCTCGTAACCCAGCTCTGCAGCCACGTGTTCAGCTGCACTCACTCTCTGTTCCTAGCTACACTAGTTTGTGGCACAGGTAGCAATCCTGAGGTTACTACTCCTCTCATGCAAATCATTCTTCTCATATCTGTGGAATTCATTATCCCAGACAATGGTGGATTCCAGAACACTGGGTAAATTTAAGGAGGTGATAAATTAATTTTTAATTAGTATGAGCTGAAGGGTTATGGAGAATGGACAGCAACGTGGAGCTGAGACTAAGATGAGATCAGCTGTGATCATATTAAATAGCAGAGCATCTTGGGCTGAATGGCCTAATCCTGGTTTTTGTTCTTACATTAAAGTAAAAAGACCTTTGTTATGAATCTTCCACTTTTCAGTTTTGTGCCCAATATACCTATTGTCTGCAGCCAGCGCTTTGTGAGGTTCTTTGTAAATGAACAGGTCTTAGATTACAGAAACATCTGTCCACAAGAATCTCCTGACACCATACATGTCAATTCATGCCACCTACTACACTTGGCCCACATACCCTCACACATTCTCATATTGGTCCATCCATAAAACAGTCACACATTCCACCTGGCCATTTGCAAGAGGCCATTTAGCCTCCTATGGCAGTTTGGATGATTTCACAGCTGCTGACCTCCGCTGTGACCTTCATCCAGGCTTCTTAGTGGTGGGGCAGTCTCTGTTCCCCATTGTTGGCATGAGGACCTCCTACTGATCAGTCACAGCCTGGAGGCAAACTCACAGGGAATCCCTGTCAAGCAGTGGGCCCTCCATTTGTCTGCCTCAATTACATATTGCAGTTGAAAACCTGCTAGTGCTTCCAAACTGCACAGACCGAGTTCTTTTTTTCCCTGCCAGCTGGAAAGACAGAATTGAAGTGCAGAACTGAAGTCTTTCTCAAAGTATATCTTTGGAAGGTAAGTGGGATAAGTGTGCTTTGACACTTGAATAGTTCAATGTATGTAACATTCTCTCTCTGTCTCCGCCCTCAAATCAGTGTTTCCTCTGCAGTTGTCACAGCCTGTGCCAAGATGTCTTTCGGTAACAATGACCAGCATCAGGAGACAAGCCTGAAGTCTATGGCATAATGTCAGTGGTAGAAATCTTAGTGGCACAACTGCCAACTTGGCAGCCAATTAAGGACCATTGCATACCCCCACAGTATTTAATCCACTTTAGAAAGGGCCACCCAGCCCTGTGAGGAGACTGCTTGGCAGCTTTACAGTGGTGTAGGACTCTATCAATGGCTGTTCCATTGTCCACTATCAGGCACCCAAAGGTTGCCAATGGAAGACAACCCCCACAAGCTTTCCCTGCCATGATAAGCTGGGCCCTTCATGATATGTACCATGGCTCTCATTCCTCCCCTCTCTCAGAACCATTGTAGGGTTCAATTTGTCCTCATCTTCCAGCAACTAGCCTCTGTCTTCAATGTATCATCCTCCAGAATTTCTGCCACCCCCAAAGATCCCTTCTGCTCCCCTTCCTGGCAGCATTCCCAAAGGGACCATTCCCTTTGCAAATTCCTGCTCCATCTTTAATCAACTACCCAAACTCTTATTCCAATGACATCATTACATTAAATTATAGGCGACACCACACTTGCCCTTTTATCAGTTTGTCTCCTTTAATCAATCCAGATCCCAAGCACGCTTTCCAAGTGAAGCAGCAATCTGCTTGTTCTTCCTTCAACACAGTATTTAATGTTCACAATGCTGTCCCCCCCACACTAGGGAGAGCAAATGCAGTCTGGGCGATTGCTTTGCAGGAGACCTCTGATCAGTCTGCAAGCATGATTCTGAGATTCCTGTTGCTTCTTATTTCAATTCTCATTGCTCCCAGGTTTATCTTTCTGTCCCTAACCAGCTACAAAATTCCATTAAAGGTCAAAGAAATATCCAGGAACAGTACCTCATCTTTCAACTTGGCATTCTACATTCTTGCAGACTCAACAATTTTAGTGAACAACCTCGACCGCTATGTTGGTTTGCATTTTGTTTTTGCTGATTCAACTTTTCTCTTTTTTCTTTCTTAGTGTTAATTTTGCAAGTGGACAATTTTAATCCTGCCATTCATAAATCTTCCATCGACACCTTTTGTTTCTCTAATTTACATGATGACTACTCCCTTTGGCTTTTGAACCACAAAAGGTTTTGTCAATTTAATCTTTCCCCTCCTGTATCCTAACACAGTATTTTATTTTTGTTCGGTTTCCCCTTCTCTACTCTATCACTTGAAAATCTGTGATGCAGCACCAAAAAGCCAATATCATTGTCACACTTGAAAATAAATAATCTACTAAGAATCTTTGTTGTGCATTTTTCTGAATTTTAATATTTGTACCTATTTTAGAACTGCTGTGAAGTAATATCTTGGATTTGGAAGGAGAAATAAAACATGATAAATGTTTAAATTTTACAAATGATACTTTAAGATTTTTTGTTGGAGTAGAAGTGAGACATAGTTATGTTGTTCATTTGTTTATTATATTTATAACTGGCAGGGAACTCTGTGGCAAGAGACACACTTTCTGACTCATCAAAGAGGGAATTCTTCCCGCTTGGCTGGATGAGTGCAGCCCCAATAATTCAAGAAGCTTGATATATCCAGGATAAGCCTTATTTTAACCATTCTAATATCTTCAACATTCACTCCCTGCACTGCCAATGCACAGCAGCATCAGTGGGTACCATCTACAAATTGTACTGCAACAAATCACCACCTTCCAAACTCATGACTTTATCACCTAGAAAGACGAAGCATTAAAAACGTGGGAACCTTGCAATGGTGTCTCCGCTCCCCTCCCCCCAAACTTCACATGATCCTGACTTGGAACAACATAGGTGTTCGTCCACCATGACTGGGTCAAAATTCTGGAATTCCCTTCCTAGCAACTCAGAAAATGTAACTATACGACATGGACTGCAATGCTTCAAGCCAACAACTCACTTCTCCCTTTTCAATAGCAATAAATGCTGACCTAGCCAGAAACGCCATGTTTCATGAATTAATCCAAATGACTTGTCCATGCAAACTTCAATACAGTTGTGGAATTTCCTGACTATATTACATCAGCACCATGATTGGTAATGTCTTCTCAGTGTAAAGAGGAGCATTGGAAAATATTTCAGTGGATGAAGAGGCCCTCATTTTAATAACACTGTTGTTAAAATACTAGCTCTTTTATAAAAAATACAGCTTTTTTACTCCTAACATTGTATCAACTTTAATAAACAATGGCTTTATAAAAGATGTAAGGGTACAATATTCCACCTTTGCAGAAGAGCTGAGATTTTTACAAAGCAACAACTAGATAGAAATCTGAGCTGGCAAGATTTCAGGATTTCTGAGCAACTAGCAATTTTTCCAATTTGCTTTTGAAATAAGGCTGACTTTGCCAACAGTAGCAAAGTTTAAAACAAAAAGACCCTTTATCAGAACAGGTTTAATTGAAACATCTATTGTCACTTCTAACCACAGATGCTGTGCCTGAATTACTGCTTCTGGCATTTACTCCTTTTGTTTCAAATGTACAGATTCTGCATTAACTCATTTTTATCTCAGCAAAGCTGAATATTGAAAACCCATCAAAGCACCACTGGTCTTTCAGGTAGTGGGATTTTCTGTCAGACCAGGGTCACAATGTATTTAAAATTGAATATTGTGACTCATTTACAAAATATATATTATAAGAAATCAGATGATATAACAGTCAGTAATTGAGTTTTTCAGATCAATGCTAGACAACTAGTGTTTTTCCTAATGTGTGTTGATTCAATTATTACTTACGTCAGATACTTCCTGCATCAACAGAATGCACTTATTATGTTATAAAATAATTATTAGATCTTTTGGAACATACAGATATAGATCACTTACATTTGTTTAATGCTGAAGATGCAGTTCTCTCCCTAACAGTGATGTATCATGACATAACTATTTTGGTCAGCTGCTGACTACATGCATTTATGTCTGGTATAGTGTTACAAAATGAATGCACATAATTTTGCTCTATTAGTTACAAAGCTGGCATTTTGTATCTTGATGTCACTTTATAAGTGCAACACAGTACAGAGAGGTGATGGAATAGTGTTTTTAATGGATTAATAATCTAAAGATCCTGGATTGCTCTGGGGAGCCCAGGTCCAACCCCACCAGGGCAGATGATGGAATTTGAATCAAAAAATGCATCTGACCTTAAAATTTCATCAAGGTCCCTTAGATGGCATCTTCCAAACCCTCGCATTGAGAAGGGCAAGGGCAGTAAATACTGGAGAGCACCAACCCCTGACAGCCACTCTGAAGTATATCCCTATTCCTTCAATGCCACTGCGTCAAACCCTGGTACTCCAAGATTTAAGTTACCCTCCTGACTCCCCAGAGCCTGTCTACATCTACAAGGCATAAGTCAGGAATGTGATGGAATGCTCTCCATTTGACTGGATGGATGCAGCTCCAAGAAGCTTGACACCATCCAAGATAAAGTAGCCCACTTACATGCAACAGTTCCAAATGCATTCAATCCCTCCATCACCGATGCTCAGTGGCAGCAGTGTGTGGCATGTACAAGATGCACTGCTAAAATTCACCAAGACACCTTAGATAGCACCTTCTAAACATACGTTCACTACTACTGCGTACATGGGAACACCGTCAACCTCCAGGTTTCCCTCCAAACCACTGTTACAGACATGGAAATATATCACTTTTAATGTCACTGGTCAAAAATCCTGGAAATCCCTCCCTAACAGCACTATGGGTGTTGCTACAGCTAATGGATTCCAGTTGTTCAAAAAAGCAGCTCATCAACAATTTCGCAAGGACAATTCAGCATGAGCAAGAATTTCTGGCCGAATCAATGATGTTCACATCACCAGCAAGAAGTTGTACATATCTGAGAGTAATTTTCTGCTATGAAAGTGAAATGAGAAATTCTAATGCTAGCATTATAACTTTCTCTTACATTTCATTCTTAAACTTGTCTATTTACTGCCCTCCCCCCCCCCCCCCCCCCCATTTTATCTTAAATTCGTCTTTTTTTAAATGTAGTTCAACTACTGCAATAACTTATTCTCAAAAGTCTCACTTTAATCCAGACTATACCAGTCCTTAATTATGGAAAATATACTGCATTAGTGAAGGGCGATTTCCAATCAGAGCAAAATCCCTTCTGGGTCACTAATATCCTTTAGGGAAGGAAGTCTCCCATCCTTTTACCTGGTCTGGCCTTCATGTGATTCCAGACCCACAGCAATGTGGTTGACTCTCAACTGCCATCTGAGCAATTAGGGATGGGCAATAAATGCAATAAATGGGCAAAAATAAAACAAATTAAGTCCAAGCATCAATTATTATACAATTTATCACATTTTATTTTTATGTTCTTCAGAGGGAAAACATATTTAAACAAAGTGATGAATGGAAGCAAATGTTGTACAGGAATTCTATGTTTAAATATACAAGATGACTCAGATTTGTACGTGTAATATTTGAGCTTTATCAATTTTTTCTTTCTTTCAAGAAATTATAATGTCCTATTTCTTTTAGATAAATTTGATTGTCAAGGAAAGTAGCAGAGGCATATGTGCAAAAAATCAGAAGCATTATGAAGGAAATAAATTAAGGCCCAATCTCAAGGCTTATTGCTTAGCTGAGGAGAAAACAGGGAGCTGGAAAAAAACATGAAAGAAAATAAACTCACAGGAGAATGGTAATCTCAGAATGCCCAGAATGGAAGAAATCAGGAAGGTGAGGATCAAGGCATGGTGGCTCAGTGGTTAGCACTGCTGCCTCGCAGCACCAGGGACCCAGGTTCAATTCCAGCCTCAGGCAACTGTCTGTGTGGAGTTTGCACATTCTCCCCGTGTCTGTATGTATGTTTCCTCTGGGCCCTCCAGTTTCCTCCCACAACCCAAAGGTGTGCAGGTTAGATGGATTGGCCCAAGTTAAATTGCCCATAGCGATAGGTGCATGAGTAGGGGAATGGGTCTGGGTGGTTACTGTTCGAAGGGTCAGGTTGGGCTGAAGGGCCTGTTTCCACACTGTAGGGAATCTAATCTTAAAAAAAAGTGAGGTCTAGGCACTGGGCCTATCATCTACCTCAGGAAAAACATGAGACCTGAAGCAGACTTGGATGAAATAGGGAGAACCAGGCTCAGGGCCTATCACTTAACTCAAGAAAGCATTGAGAGCTGGACTGATAAGGTGGAGGCACTGGAGTTTTTTGAACAAGTAACAGTAAAAGTCAACAGAAGGCATTTGATAGAGTGCCTCACAACAGACGTGTGAGCAAAGTTAAAGCCCTTGGAATTAAAGAGATAACATGGCAATATGGAAACAAAACTATCTGACAGAACGTTGAGAGTAGTGGTTAATGGACAAGATCTACAGTGGACCTCCCCAGGGAATAGTGTGGAATCTCCTGCTCTTCCTGATATATGTAAAAGATCGATACCATGGTGTAAAGACAACAATTTCAACATCGGTGGATGTTGGAAGTACTGTGTGTAGAAGGGGATGGTACTAAACTTCAAAAGGATATATAAACATTTATAGAATGGAAGGACAATGGCAGAGGAGTAAGCAATTATTCATTTTGGTAGAAAGAATGCCAATAAATACTATAAAAGAAAGGATGAAATTCTAAGGAAGGTACAGAAGCAGAGGGTTCTGGGTGTGTATGTGCTTAATGTCATTGAATGTGGTCAGACAGTTTGAGAGATCAGTCATCATTTTTGAATTGTACCCTGACAGAAGTATATCCCTATTCTGTTAAGACTTCGATGCTGTTTTTAACGATTGTTTCACCTGCGTCTCTAGATTCTTTTGCTCTTCTTCTCCAGTTTATTTTAGGTTTTGAGGAATGTTTCTATTTTTCAACCTCGCATTTACTACATTAATGTTTACCCTAAAGATTAATTCCATCCATCACCAGAGCACAGTGAAACAGCACGTGCTATTTACATTACAGCTCCTTGTCAAGGCTCCTTTGAAAGCCTTGTGAAAACTGTGGTCTTTGCCACCGAAAGCAACAAGGGCAGCAGATGCAGATGAAATGACCCTAACCTCACATTACCACCCAAGTCACACACCATATGCTTTGGAAATATATTGTTGTTTCTAGTTACTTGGTCAAAATACTGGAAGTTGATTTAACCAACACTCTGGGATGTACCTACACTACACAAATAACCACCGTCAAAAAGTTGACTCACCATCATCTTTTAAAAGTCAATTAGAAATGGGCAATAAATGCTGTCCTTGCCAGAAAGAGCACGATCCCATTAATAAACAAAACAAATTGTGATTTGTTGTTTAAATGCCGAGTCTGTAAGTTTTCCAATGTACTCTTGAGTAGCAAGTCTTCACTTAAAGTTATGGTTTCATTGCTGAGACTAGTGACTTTAAGTGAAGCATGATTTCTCATAAGGATCATGGTTAAAGTCAGGATTTTTTCAGTCAGCAAAACAATGTGCATGTTGAACTACTGTACTGTTTGTGTACATTACTGTATATTCCTCACTGAAATTACTTGAAAAACAAACTAAATCAAGATGTAGCAATTTTAAAACAATATTAATGTTGAAAAAAATAAGTATTCCTAAATGCCTATATTTCTTAATTTATAAATAAACATTGAAAATAAAATATAGAAGAAATACAACGCAATTGTAATTACTATACATAAATGCTAAAATTAAACTCACAGATGAAGTTTAAATGGACCAGGCTCCATCTAATGGTAGTTGTTGGTCAATGCAGGCAAAACCTCTTACTGGCCAACTTCTGCCAATAACTGGAGCCCAGGTCTTCCCTGCAAGTGCAGAAGGTAGCCAGGAAAAAATGGACACCAGAGTCTTTAAGATAAGAACACAACAACAGCAATGGGAGCAGGGCAGGGGTGGGTTTGCTGAAAGGGACCTCAGGACAGCAGTAAAACTGAAGGAACTTGGGGACTGAGTGCAGTGGCAGCAAAAGCACGATGGAAAGTTCTTGAGAGGCAAGTCGCACAGGAAGTCTGTAGCAAGCAATATTAAGCAAATATATTGTCATTATTTTAGTAACAGCATTAAAATGAAACAAAGTTTACTGAGCAACTTTAAACGGGGACATACTGTATTACAAAACAGCGGGGAGATGATGGAGTAGTGGTAATGTCACTAGATCCACCACAGCAGATGGTGACATTTTTATGCAAGTAAAAGCTAGTCTAATGGCAACCATTGTTGATTGTGGTATATACTCACCTGGTTCACTACCGTCCTTTAGGGAAGTACATCAGTTGTACTTTTGTGGTCTGGCCTACTAGAGACCCACACCACCATGGTGAACTGCCCTCTGAAACTGGCCCAGCAAGACAGTTAGTTCATGGGACTATTAAGGATAGCCAACAAATGTTGTTGTAACCAGCAACACCCACATCCATGAATGAATCAAACAAATGAAATACAGAATTGAACAGCAAGTGTCCATTCAGCTGCTAACTAGTGTGTTTTCTATGTCTCGCAGCCTGTTTAGCACTTTAAATAAAGTTATTTCATGACCAACTTTCTAGGTTGTATACTCTAATTTGAGTTGTGTGGATTTTTGTTTATAATCTAAAATCAAGAGGACTGAAATTAATTTACCTTAGGCACACACATAGAAATATCTGCAGAAACAAAGTGGTTACGTGCAAAACAATGTTTTCTAATATCTAAAGAATTGGTCATGCAAAAGTACTGATCACAAAACTTACAGGATTCAACATTTGCTTTCATGAACATAAAGTTGCATATATACAATGCATTTGACATATTTCATTCTATTGTTCTGATGTATTGTGTGAGCTTGTTTGTAGTGTCTTTTCTACACACTGCCATAAGAGATTCTTATTAAAAGGAGGAGCACGAAGGATTCCTACATAGTCTCTCAACATTCTAATTTACCTACAAAGTCAACTCCATCCTCCAAACCATTGTTACTTGCTTTAGATTTGGATAATCTTGGTTATATTCCTGAAGGAGTTTGTTTGACTGTATAGACTATACACTTGGTGTACAGTACTTCTGTCAGTTTGCAGAACAGGTTCTGGGACTAGTTTAGATTAGATTCCCTACAGTGTGGAAACAGGCCCTTCAGACCAACAAGTCCACACCGACCCTCCGAAGAGTAACCCACCAGACCCATTTCCCCTCTGACTAATGCACCTAACACTATAGGCAATTTAGCATGGCCAATTCACCTGATTTGCACATCTTTGGACTGTGGAAGGAAACCGGAGCACCCGGAGGAAACCCACACAGACTCGGGGAGAATGTGCAAACTCCACACAGTCAGTCGCCCGAGGCTGGATTCGAATCTGGGACCCTGGTGCTGTGAGGCAGCAGTGCTATCACTGAGCCACCATGCCACCCTGGCTGCCTATTTCAATGCATTTGAATGAACACCACAACCGAAGGCTGCATCTCAATTATAGTCATTCGTCTGATGGCAAAGATGTCTGCACAGCTAAAACAAAAGCATAATACTAAGAATGATGGAAGCGCTGCTGAATGAGAATGAAGTGCTTGAAAAAATCAGCAGGTCTAGCAACATCTGTGTAGAGAGAAGCAGTTAACATTTCAAGTTGAATGCCTCTTCTTCAGGACATTCTGCAGAAAAGTCACGTTTGATTTGAAATGGTAGCTCCTTTTCTCTTTCCACAAATGCTGACAGACCTCGCCTAGCAGTGGTGCTTTCAGTGGTTAAAGGGCACAAAAGAGTGGTTATCAACCATGGCAGTCAGAGTTTTTAGCTGAAGAAAGAGAAAGTGCAGAATTATTCCAATATGGAAGTTAAACTGCTAACTTTGAGGTGGCTACTTCCCAGAGGTTCAGAGACGATCTGACTGGTGCAGAGTTTGAAGTGTTTGCAGATAACAACCCACCCATTTACTTTCAAATATCAGCCAAGCTTAGAGCAACAGAGACTTCGTGGGCAGCTGAACTCATTCTGTTTTGATTCCAGGTCAGGTACAAGTTCGGCAAAAATAATGTAAATGTAATTGCCCTTAATCAGAAGGCTGACCATGGAAAAAAAATCCCATTGCGTTTCATAAACGGATATCCATACGTTGAATTAGGGAACAAAAAACCTTCAGAGAATCCAAAGGTTTGACTGTGAATCTATAGAACGAAACAAAGAAATTTTGACATTTCCCTTCTGGGCACTTTGCCTGTTCAAAAACTAACTTCCTGCTTAGGGTGTGTGCATGTGTTTGTGTAAGAGAGACAGGGAGGAAGTTCAAATTGCAAACAATGCAGAGGACTAAATCAAACTGGTAAGAACTCAACTCTGTTTTTATTTTAAGAATCTGCCAGCAAGTTACCGACCGTGGCAGAATAATGAACTCAGCTCTTAGATATTTCTCATAAACCTGTTCAGGCATGTTGTGATACATCTCTGGAGCTGGTGGGATCTGAACACAGACCTCCTGGCTCAGAGCTAGGGAGAAAGTGAGGTCTGCAGATGCTGGAGATCAGAGCTGAAAATGTGTTGCTGGAAAAGCGCAGCAGGTCAGGCAGCATCCAGGGAACAGGAGAATCGACATTTCGGGCATAAGCCCTTCTTCAGGAATGAGGAAAGT
>NC_057716.1:73175243-73180746 GCF_004010195.1 Chiloscyllium plagiosum | reverse complement strand
ATCGAATTCAGCACCGCCTTCCTAATCTGCAATCTTCTTCCTGACCTCTCCGCCCCCACCCCAGTCTGACCTATCACCCTCACCTTGACCTCTTTCCACCTATCACATTTCCCACGCCCCTCCCCCAAGTCCCTCCTCCCTACCTTTTATCTCAGAGCTAGGGACACTACCAGAAGTGTCAAAACAGCTCGAGAACTCAGCTCTTAAATACAAATCTCTGATGAGCATTGTCTGATCCCAAACAGTTCTGCAGCTGATTGATTTCAGCATTAAAGGGACCCGCATTTCTTACTCTGACAACCCCTGACCAGCTAGAGGGGGCTGTTGCTGATGTAATATCCAAGCTCCAAGTTAAATTCAGCATTGCAAGCCTGATCCCTATGACAGTCACACGAAGATTCAATGCAGTGGCACTAATGTACTAATGAATAAAATCTAACTCAGGTCCAGGGGGTAAATCCAGCTATGTTTTCAACTTAGATAAAAGGCTTATGCTTGAAACGTTGACACTCCTGCTTCTCAGATGCTGCCTGACATGCTTTGCCTTTCCAGTGCCAGACTTTTCAATTCTGACTCTCCTACATCTGCAGTCTTCACTTTCTCCTATATTTTTACCTTAACTTGAAGAGGACCTCTGGCAGCTTTAGCTGATTGGTGTGGACATCAACACACTATGCCACAGGAAAGTGATCCAAGCAAGCACCAAAACTGTTGAGGTGATGGAAAGGAATCAGGGAGGAGAAAGGACTCCTCCATTGGCTGGTTCATGACAAGAACAGAGACAGAGAGATATGTAGCAACTCATCCTTTTTGACAGTTTCAAGTGTCAAGAGTTGGTAGTGGCTCATAATCAAGCAGGACATCAAGTGACAGAAAAGACTACTGTGCTGGCCAGTAGTATCCTGACCTCATATAGCTGCTGATATTGATGACTACTGTCTGAACTGTGAGAGGTGTACCTTGGCCACAGCAGGGAAGTAACTTCAGCCTAGTATGGGACAATTGGTTACCAAGAAACCTCCACACATTCTTGCCATGGATATTATAATCTTTGACCCCATAATAGGATTCATGGATATTTTCACCAAGTTCCCAAAGGCCATTCTCACCTCTGATCGACAGACCTCAACCATCCCCAGAGTGTGACTGGTCTACTCATTTCAGTGTTCCATGTCAGATTCATGGTGCTCAGGGCACAATTTCGAAGGTAAGGTCCTACAGGTGATTTGCAAGATCTAAGGCCCTTCCAAGAGCTGCACCATCCCTGACATCCAGAGGGCAATGGGCAGTATGGATGGTTTCAGCCACGCTGATTGTCTGTATACCTTGCTTCCAGAGAGCAAACAAAAGTGGCCGGTGTATCTTCAAGAGCTAGTTTATGCTTGTAACAGCACCCAACAAGCATCCACAAGGTATTCTCCAACAACATTTCTTGTTTGCAAGGGAGCCAGTTCTTTCCTGTGGAGCATCTCCTTGGACTCACTACACTTTCTAATGGAGATGGCCAGGTCAGTGTGTCGATAGCTGAACATTACATGAAATGAACCAAGCATTCAATAATCAAGAGGACTGAAAGAGAATGGTTGAGAAGAAAAACAATTCAAGGCTGACAGGACCGAGCTTCCAATCAGTGCAAGGGTATTCCTCCAAAGTCGGAATGAGATGCAGGATTTGTGGGGTCCTAAACCTCATGGAGTCACCAAGTGGCTGGACACAGTAATCCACACCTACGTTGTTGAACCAATAGCTGGAGAACAACCTTGTAAAATGGTCCTCAGATGGGAGATGTTCAATGCCAAAGGTGGATATTGTGAGGTTCGCAGCTCACTCAAAGATGTGGCATAATGTGAAGTGTCAGTATGCGATGACTCGAGTGAAGTGGAATCAGAATGCAATGAGGAATCTTGGAACAACCTGTGCATTGTGAATCCTGAGGGTGCATCCACTGTTAGGAGGCCTACTCTAACTGTAAAAGATGGGAGAGGGAAGACCTGCCAGTAGATGGCAATGAAAGCACAAGTACTTTCAATAATGTGACTCCAGGAGACCTGATTGAACCAGACTCCAATATGAGTGATCTGCTGCAGAGCCTGGAACCTGTAGAAAATGCGACCAAAATTGGTCATATAATGGACTGTGAAGAAGGTTATCTAAGAGATAAGAGATGTTGATCAGATGGGCTGAGAAATGGCAGAAGGAATTTAATTTAGATAAATATGAAGTATTGCATTTTGGTAACACAATCAGGATAGGACTCACACAGTTAATGGTAGGGCCCTGGAGAGTATTGTTGAACAGAGGGACCTACAGGTACAGGTTCATAGTTCCTTAAGAGTGGCGTTGCAGATAAACAGGATGGTGCAGAAGGCATTTGGCACACTTGCTTTCATTGGTCAGAGCACTGAGTATTGGAGTTGGGACATTGTATTGCAACAGTACAACACATTGCTAAGGCCACATTGCTAAGACTACATTCAATTCTGCCTAGCAGCAGGTGGCCACAATGAGGGAGGATACCAAGGAGCGGGGCTTGAGCAGGTAAGCCAACTCTCTCTGCTGGCAAGTGTGCCTTTGTCACAGAGAGGTCTCATGGATTGATAGAAGCAAAGAATTTCTTCAACAAGATGTGATAAAGGCTTAATTCCATGTAAGTACTCTATTTTCCTAGTTTAACCTTCATTTCCCTTCAGGTTATTAAGGACATGATGTCAATGGAATAAAGAATCCAAATCTCATGAAACACCAGCATCAACCAGAAGGCACTTAAAACTTTCACTCAAGTTTGTAAGTCAGCTTCAGTTTCTGTCCAGTTTTGTTTGTGCATGGTCCTTGTCAAATAACTGGACCAAGTGGTGCCATCCAGATTAATGACCAGAAATAACATAACCTACAACTATATAAACTCACTAGATTTTTATTCCTGACCAGGAGCTGGGGCAGTTGCAGGAGGAGAGGCTGGTTATTCCCCAAATGACTGCTCACCTGTGCTAAAATAATCATACATTCCATCTGTCTACGTTCCAAGAATTCATCAGCGGTTGGTTTATTGACAACACCTTCTCAGCTTGGAATCAGAAATTCATAGGTTAAAGTCTGACTTCAAGCACACAGGTACAGCTACAACATCAATGCAGTGCTGCTAGAGGGCTAAATTATTGGTGATGCCATCTTTCAGATGAGATGTCAAACTGAGTCCTGTTTTTTTTTGAATTTATGTAAATCACAGAATCATTATGGTGTAGATGGAGGCCACTTGGCCCTTTGTACCTGTTCCAGTTCTATTCCCTAATGCCAAATTCCTGCCTTTTTTCCATATCCCTGTACACCATTTCTAACTAATAATTGAATGCCTCAATTGAACTTGTCTCCACCACATTTCCAGGCAACCAGGTAAAAGATCCCATTATTATGGAGGAGAGTAAGGGAGATTGCTTCCCTTAGTTGTTTAAGCTTTCTGAGCCAAAGGTTTCCAATAAATCATTGAGTCAAAACAAAATGTAATGGTTTTGGGACCTTGCCATGTGCAGAATAGGCTCTGTATTATTACAACAGAGAATAAATTTTAAAAATACCTCCTTGAACATAAAACACTACGGGATATTTCGAGATCACGAAAGGCACTATATCAATGCAATAATTTCTTTCTTTCTGAGGATACTGTGTGATTGTGTATGGGCATCCTTTGAGTTCCATGATTTTGATGCAGCAACAATGAAAGAAGGAGAACACAATTTCAAGTCAGGATGTTATGTGGCTTATAGAAGAATTTGCAAATGGTTTTGTTCACATGCATCAGCTGTCTTTGGCCCTCACAATAGTTAAGATTATAGATTTGAAAGGTATTGTAAAAGGAAGTTTGGTTTATTGATGCAGTGGATCGTGTAGATGATACACTGCTGCCAGTGTGTCAGCGGGAATGACAGAGAGAGTGAATACTTAAGATGGCGAATGGGGTACCAATTGAACAGATCGCTTGGTCCTGGATCATGCTACTTGAGTGTTTCTGGAGCTGCATTCATCCATACATTTGGAAAATATTTCACTACTTTTCCCGAAGAAACCTCCCACCTTGTGCCTTTTAGATGGTACATGGTCAGGAAGTGAGTTACTCATGACAAAATCCATGACTTTTGACTCTGTTCTTATTGCCAAAGTATTTAGATGCCCAGTCCTCAGTCTCTGGTCAATGGTAATACCAAGGATGTTAAAGGTTGATGCACTACAGCAGTAGCAAACTCAATTTGATATTTGAAGGATTTCTTTCGGGTCAGCTAATGCCAAGTCCCAATTGTTTTTCTGTCTCATAGCATTGCCTGTTGCATCCTGTGAGTATTATTAACAAGATTATCCGGGGCTAGGGTGTCATCCATTTTCACCTCACAGCTATTAAGAAAGCTTTTGCTTGACTGGATTTCCTACACAGATTTGCCAAGATTGAGAATTCAGTTTGTAGGGAATTGCAGCTGCTCCATAGTGTAGTGTAATGCTGCATACAGTACTGCAATACCAGGCAGTTCCATTTGGTTATGATAGAGTTCTGACTTTACTTTCTGTATTCAATTTTAGATTAACACCTTTTGCAAGCCAATAACAAAAAATAAATCTAAAAGATATTTTGGTTTAATTGGAATGGTGGATGCTAATCTTCTGATTCTGTCATTGTTCCAGCAACATCAGGGGAATAATCTTTCCATGCCTCTGCATTTATCAATTGTGGCAGTGGGCTCATCTATCACACAATGACATCTAATTAAAGTCAGCGTTAAATCCATGAAATTGAGAAGGTTCAATGTTCATCCAGGCTCTTTAATCGTGTAAGTAGCCAGAACTTTAAAGCATCTCTCTAAACTTAATCCTTTTCATACAACTTTTAATTATGTTAATCATAATGTAGCCCATAGACTGAGTTATAAGCTTCTCCAATTACATATTTGGTAATCTTAAATAGCAGGTTCAGTTTGTATTCTGTGCAGAGTTAGCTGAGGCAGGAGAGACATGACAAATTGTCTCAGTGAACCTCGATTAGGTAGTAGGGGGATGCAGTGGGCATGTGAAAATATGAAGCAGGCTTCTTGAATTTTAAGTACATGTGTGCAGTCCATTGGGGATAACTAGATTCAGGTGTAATGCTCATAGCAATTGATACCAGAATTGTATGACATGCATATCAAGAAAGATCAATAGGTCAGTTGTCTTTTTCCCTGTAAACAGAATTCTAAGAGTGGCCTGGTGTGGGATATAGGTAAATTAATGTTACTTCTGCAATTCTGCAATTATAATTGATTATATAAAAGTAAATGAATTCACACCAGTGTGTAATTGTTTTAGCCAAGAGCTGAGTCAACAAGAATGGAAACGATGTGGAGGAAATATATAATTGTTTTTGTATTAGCTAAAATTGTATGCCAGAATGAAACGTGACAGCAAAACAATGGTAGATATTACGGGCAAATAGATAAAATGTTGTGAGGGGATGAAGTTAAGCTAGATACGCCTGTACAAA
>NC_057716.1:73173204-73174772 GCF_004010195.1 Chiloscyllium plagiosum | reverse complement strand
TGCCTTGGTGGCTGGGATTGAGTTTTAGTAGTTAATAAGGGACTAACGAAGGAACTCAATATGGGTTGCGCCGTGGGTACGGAAAAAGCCTCCGGGGAAACAAAAGAAGAAAAAGGCAATGGAAATGGAGGCGGGGTCCCTTACAACATACCTCCAGAAAGTCCTTTGGGCAGGATGTTGTGGAATTGGCAAAATAATACTTGTACAAGGGAAAAAGATGATTAAATATTGTTGCTTCGTATGGACTAAGGAATCCATTCTTCGTCCCGCCATCTTCTGGCCAAAGTACAGGTCGGACGAAGACTGGGTTTGTAAATATCTGAATTCATTTGTCAATGAGTGAGAGAGAATGAAAAGAGCTGTACAGCTGATAGAAAGTTTAACCCTTTGTGATTTGGTTTGAATGCACATTTGTTTGTTGGTGATTGAATGTTTGCGTTTTATTCCCTGGAGCTTGAGTTCCAGGGCTGTTTTGAATCTGATTTCTATTATGGAAACTTAACATGATTTCTTTTAAGGTTAAGGATTCTATCGAGATTATGAAAAAAAATGGTGATAACTCCTGTTCTTTTTACAGATCATGACTGCCTTATTATCAGTTTCTAACTAATCTATTTTAGCTTTACATAAAAGCGATTTATGGAGGACAGTTGAAGTTTCAGTTCAACATTAGATTGTAGTAAAAACGAAACTCTTTTGGTTAATATCTGTGACCTTGGATTCGGCCATTGTTCATGCATTAGAAGTTTTCTTTTAAAACTTGAATAGACAAATTCTTTTAAGGCAGCTTTGATTATTTCATGACCTATAGTATTGTAATTGAGCAATGATTGGTCAGGACTACTTAAGAAAACTAATTTTGGATTTAAATTAAGGGACTAAAACTGGGTAATTACAGTGAATTTCAAAATTGGGAACTGTATACATTTTACATTTTAAATATTAAATACTGAATAAATGAACGTATATATATAAATATATTTACAAGTTTGGAACAGGCTTTAAAGTTAGTCAAGCATGAATTGTGAATTGATGAATTGGTGTTTGAAGTTATGGGGAGCTAGAAATATTGCAATATTTCTTTAAGAAAAAAAAGGGAAGAATGTAACGACTTATCCCCTTTGGGAGGTACCAACAGGGGACAAAGAGATTGGGTTTGTAAGTGCCCCCCTCACCAGTGGGAGGTCAGAACATTTAAAAAGGAAATGAAGGTCCTGGTTGAGGATCCGGTGGGGTTGTCTGAACAAATTGATCAATTTTTGGGGCCCAGTCTGTATACGTGGGCTGAGCTAATGTCTATTTTGAATATACTATTTATTGGGGAGGAAAGGGGACTTATACGGGGAGCAGCCATTAAAATATGGGACAGGGAACACCCGATTGGAGATGGGGATGCTGGACAGGGAGAGACGAAGTTTCCCCTCAGAGATCCCCAGTGGGAAAACCAAAACCTGGAGCATAGAGAAGAAATGAGGGAATTGAAAGACCTGATTCTAAAAGGAATAAGAGAGGCAGTCCCGAAGTCGCAGTATCTGACTAAAGCCTTTGAAGTTAGACAGGAGAAAGAT
>NC_057716.1:73110609-73172840 GCF_004010195.1 Chiloscyllium plagiosum | reverse complement strand
GGGCAATTCCGCTAATGAACTTTGATGAAGAATAGGGGTGTCAGGGGTTCCTACCCTTGGGGGCCCACCAGGAACCCTTGATAAACCTGAAGGTGGGACCCTATAGGGAAGTGGTAGTCTTCCTAGTAGATACGGGGGCAGCACGGTCATCGCTGAATTTTAAACCAAAGAAAGTAGAAATGTCGACACGCTCAATTACTGTTTCGGGGGTAAAAGGGGAAGGATTTACTGTTCCAGTATTTGAACCTATGATGATAGAAGGTCCTAAGGATAGGGTCACAGGGGAATTGTGTAAATCCCTGATATAGGAAGTAACTTACTAGGGAGAGACTTAATTATCCTCTTAGGACTGGAGATTGGAATTCAGGAAAAAGAATTAGTTGTACAAATGGCAATGTTGACAGCGGATGTGGAGAGAGAGATAGACCCTATTATATGGGCTAGGGAAGGGAATCGTGGAAAACTACAGATCCCTCCCCTTCTAATAAATTTAAAAAGGAAAGGGGACATTGTCTGTGAGCGACAATATCCCATTTCCATAGAAGGTACACGAGGACTGCAGCCAGTAATTGAGGGACTGATTAGAGATTAAGTAAGATCCCTCATGACCACAAATGGTTTAGTGTGATAGATTTAAAGGATGCCTTTTGGGCTTGTCCCTTGGTGGAGAAAAGATTTAGGACTATCCCCCTATGAAATCTTATTTGCATTACCTTATCTGGGAACGAATGGAGAATTGCCAATTCCCGAAACTAAAGATTTGTTCTTAAAGAAGTATATACTGGGCTTGTCCTCCTCTCTGTCTTTCCTCAGGAAACAGGGTTTATTGGCACAGACTCCACCCCTTGAATTCACCATTCATCCCATCCGGCCGGGCGATTGGATCTTAGGAAAATCATGGACAGAGACTAAATTGCAGCCGGACTGGGAAGGGCCGTACCAGACTCTTTTGACTACCGAAACGGCAATAAGGATGGCGGAAAAATGCTGGACTTACTACACTCGGATCAAAGGGCCAGTGGACCCTCCAGTTGAGGAAGAAGTCTGGACAGCCAAATCAACGCAAGACCCGCTGAAACTCAGACTAAAGAGACTTTGAGTAACTGATTATGCAATAGCGACGCGAGCGCGGGATTATTTCTGTAGGATTGTATATTAAGTCGTTTTGTGCTTCAGCATGATGTTTAAAATACTGGGAATGCTTAGAGTTATGTTAGGAGGAAGCTGTTGTACCTTTATTCCTAATAACACTGCACCTAATGGTTCAATTACTCGGGCCTTAAGGGGATTGACTACCTTAGCAGAGGAACTGGCTGAGAATTCAGGAGTAGACACATCTCTCACAGGATGGCTTGAATCCTGGTTTGGAAGGTAGAAGCGGGTGGTGGTTTCCATCGTTACTTCCCTGATAGTAGTAGTCAGGGTATTGGTGGCCATTGGCTGTTGTATCATACCCTGTATACGAGGGCTCACCCAAAGACTGATTGAAACAGCCTTGATGAACAGGTGCCCCTAAAAGGAAATCAGGCAGAAGAACTTTATTAACTAAATAATGAGGAGATGAGTGAGACAAAGATGGATGAAATCTCCGGAATGATGCTTGCGAATTTCAGGGGTGATGCTTAAAAGAAAAATGCAGAAGATAACAAATGGTAATTAAAGAAAAAGGGGAAATTGTGGAATATAGGTAAATTAATGTTACTTCTGCAATTCTGCAATTATAATTGATTATATAAAAGTAAATGAATTCACACCAGTGTGTAATTGTTTTAGCCAAGAGCTGAGTCAACAAGAATGGAAACGATGTGGAGGAAATATATAATTGTTTTTGTATTAGCTAAAATTGTATGCCAGAATGAAACGTGACAGCAAAACAATGGTAGATATTACGGGCAAATAGATAAGATGTTGTGAGGGGATGAAGTTAAGCTAGATACCCCTGTACAAACAGTAGGTATAAACATCTGTTTCCCACTTTTACAGAAACACAGGAACAAACCCCAATTAAAAGGGCTTAGTGATAAGATGCTGTGAGGGGCAGCACAGATGGAGGGAGTAGATAATGCTAAGCAAAGGATGGGATGAGGTCAAATGGCCTTGTGAGGTCAGAAATAAGCATTTGGTCACAGACAAGGCCGGATAAGGCAAGAGATAAACAGGAGTAATGGGGCCAGTCTTAGGGAAGTGGAGGATGTAAACAGGGGAGGAGCAATGTAAAACAAAAGAAACCAAATTATATAAATATTGTGTATGAATTGAATTTGGGTTGTGTACGTCCTCTGCCTTATAGGCACTGGACATCACACCCACTTGCAAGTGTGAAATAAATGACACTACTGATTCAGATCTTGTCTCGGACTGAAATTATTGAAGTGAGTGAGCTTTGTTTCTCACAATTGGTCTTCAAAATTATTCAAGCCTTTGATATAGTGGATGCAGAGAGTATGTTTCCTCAAATTAGGAAAACCATAATTAAAAGGTCATCAATTTAAGGTAGTTTCCAAGAAAGCCAATAAAGAATTCAGAAGAAACTCTTTTACCCACACGCTAATAAATGCATTTTATTACACAAAAGCACAGAAGGAGATAGGAACAAAGGATTAGAACAAAGAACAAAGAAAATTACAGCACAGAAACAGGCCCTTTGGCCCTCCAAGCCTGTGCCAATCCAGATCCTCTATCCCGTCGCCTATTTTCCAAGGATCTGTGTCCCTTTGCTCCCTGCCCATTCATGTCTAGATACATCTTAAATAACACTATTGTTCCCGCCTCTACCACCTTCACTGGCAATGCATTCCAGGCACCCAACACCCTCAGCGCAAAGGGCTTTCCACACATACTTCCCTGAAACTTTTCCCCTCTCACTTTGAACTTGTGACCCCTAGTAATTGAGTCCCCCACTCTGGGAAAAGGCATCTTGCTATCCACCCTGTCTATGCCTCTCATGATTTTGTAGACCTGAATCAGATCCCCCCGCAACTTCCAACTTTCTATTGAAAATAATCCTAATCTACTCAACCTATATTCATAGCTAGCGCCCTCCATACCAGGCAACATCCTGCACCTCCTCTGCACCCTCTCCAAAGTATCCACATCCTTCTGCTAATTTGACGACCAGAATTGTATGCAGTATTCCAAATGTGGCTAAAACAAACTCCTATACAATTATAACATGACCTGCCAACTCTTGTACTCAACACCCCATCTGATGAAGGAAAGCATGCCTTACACCTTCCTGACTGCTCTATTGACCTGTGTTGCCACCTTCAAGGTACACTGGACCTGGTCTCTCTGTACATCAATTTTCCCCAGGGTTTTTCCATTTACTGTATAGTTTGCTCTAGAATTGGATCTTTCAAAATGCATCACATCGCATTTGCCCGGATTGAATTCCATCTGCCATTTCTCCACCCAACTCTCCAATCTATCTATATTCTGTTGCATTCTCTGACAGTCACCTTCACTATCTGCTACTCCATCAACCTGACGGTCATCTGCAAAGTTGCTAATCAGGCCATCTATACCTTCCTCCAGATCATTTATGTATATTACAAAGAACAGTAGTCCCAGCACAGATCCCTGTGGAACACCACTGGTCACAGTTGTCCATTTTGAGAAACTCCCTTCTGCTACTACTCTCTGTCTGCTTTGGCCATCCATCTGGCTAGTACCCCCGGACTGCATCAGGAGAAAGTGAGGACTGACTCCCACATCCATCTGGACTGTACCTCCTCCCATCTTGCCACCTGTAAAAATGCTATCCCTTATTCCCAGTTCCTCCACCTCTGCCACATCTGTTCCCAGGATGACCAATTCCACCTTAGAAAATATCAGATGGCCTCCTTCTTTAAAGATCACTATTCCCCCTCTCATGTGGTCGATGATGCCCTCCAGTGCACCTTTTCCACTTCCAGCACATCTGCCCTTGAACCCCACCCCTCCCAACGCAACAAGGACAGAGCCCCCTGGTCCTCACCTTCCACCCCACCAACCTTCGTATACGTCATCCTCTGCCATTTCTGCCACCTACAAACAATCCCCACCATAAGAGATATATTTCCCTCCCCACCCCTAATAGTGTTGCAGAGAGACCATTCCCTCCGCAACTCCCTTGTCAAATCCATGCTGCCCCACCCTACTCCCGGCACCTTCCCTGCCAGTGCAGGAAGTGCAAAACCTGCACCCACACCTCCCCCTCACCTCCTTCCAAGGCCCCAAAGGATCCTTCCATGTCAGACAGAAATTTTTACCTGCTCTTCCACTAATGTCATCTACTGTAGCCCATGTGCTGTCCTCTACATCGAGGAGACTAGACGCCAACTTGCGGATTGTTTCAGAGAACACCTGTGGGACACCCGCACCAACCAATCCCACCGCCCCGTGGCTGAGCACTTCAACTCCCCTTCCAACTCCACCAAGGACATGCAGGTCCTGGGCCGCCTCCTTCAACAAACCCTAACCATCCGCGCCTGGAGGAAGAACGCCTCATCTCCCATCTTGGGACCCTGCAACCACACGAGATTAATGTGGATTTCACCAGTTTCTTCATTTCCCCTCCCCCCACCTTATCCCAGTCCCAAGTCTCCAACTCGGCACCACCCCCTTGACCTGTCCAGTGCCTTTCCCGCCTATCCACTCCACTCTACTCTCCAACCTATCACCATCCCCCTCACCATCGTATTCTCAGCTACCTTCCCCCCCTCCCCATTTATCCCTCAGCCCCCAGCCCACAAGCCTCATTCTTGATGAAAGGCTTATGTCCAAAACGTCGATGCTCCTGCTCCTCGGATGCTGCCTGACTGGCTGTGCTTTTCCAGCACCACACTCTCGACTCACTTTCTCCATCAACCTACCATGGGGAACCTTAACAAATGTCTTACTGAAGTCTATATATATGACATCTACAGTCCTTCCCTCAATCAACTTTGTCACTTCCTCAAATAATTTTATTAAGTTTCCTGCACAAAAACATTTTGCCTATCACAGATAAGCCCATTTTCTTCCAAATGTAAATAGATCCCATCCCTGTGTATCTTCTCCAGTAGTTTCCCTACCACTGACATCAGGTTCACCAGTCTATTGTTACCTGGATTATCCTTGCTACTCTTCCTAAACAAGGGGACAACATTAGCAATTCTCCAGTCCTCCAGGACCTCACCCATTTTTAAGGATACTGCAGGGATATCTGTTAAGGCCCCAGCTATTTCGTCTCTTGCTTTCCTCAGTAACCTGGGATAGATCCCATTTGGAACTGGGGTCTTGTCCACCTTAATCCCTTTTAGATTACCCAATGCTTCCTCCCTCCTTATGCTGACTTTACTTAGAGTAATCAAACATCTATCCCTAACCTCAACATCCTCCATGTCCCTATCCTCGGTGAATACTGATGCCAAGTACTCATTAAGAATCTCACCCATTTTCTGTGGCTCAACGCATAACTTTCCTTTGTCCTTGAGTGGGTCAACCCTTTCTCTAGTTTGGAGACAGTGAGGTCTGCAGATGCTGGAGATCGGAGTTGACAGGGTGGTGCTGGAAATGCACAGCAGGTCAGGCACCATCCGAGGAGCAGAAGAATCAACGTTTAGGGCCGGAGCCCTTCATCTGGAGCCCTTCATTCCGGCACAAAATGGTGATTTTCCTGCTCCTTGGGATGCTGCCTGCTGTGCTTTCCCCTTTCTCTAGTTACCCTCTTGCTCCTTATATACAAATAAAATGCTTTGGTATTTTCCTTAACCATCACTGATTAGATCGGTATCTCCACACGATAGCAGCGGAATAGGCTCGTTCAATCCATCTGCTCTATTTCCCTTTCTTTTTCTTCTTTTCTCATTTATTTTTTCTTCTTTTAGCTTTAGTATTTATCCTATAGCTGGTCTTTTTCAAATAACTTATCTTCTTGAGAGCAGCAGTGGCGGTTTCCAGCTCATTGAATGTGGCAGTCGGCAAGGTGTCCAGTGCGAGGCATTAGCTGAGGGCCTAACCCAGGATTCTCGGTGAGTTCCCGATGCCTGGCGCATGGACCAAAGGTAAGGCCAAGGATCAATGTGGACGGCACCTGGATCGGGCTCTGGTAGTCTGAGATTCCAGGAGTGTGCCCAACGCAGTGATGGAGGTTCCACCAACATCAGCAACAATGAGAGCAGGGGAGATTGAACCAGTGCCAAAGCGAAGAAGATTGTGCCCTTGTAGGAAGCGTGGTCCCCACATAGCTGAGCACTTCAGAAAGACTTAATATTAAGAAGGATTGTAATGTTTAACTTTCAACTTTGTTCCTTTGTTTTCTACCTTGTTCTTAATGGACTTTCTGTTCCACTGTAACTTGTTTCTATACCTTGATAGTTGTATCTAAACTGGCACTGTGCATGGTGACATTAAAAACTTTTCACTGTACTCCTATACTTTTGTACTTGATATATGTGACAGTAAAATCTAATTCTAAATCAAATCAAATATTAGTCTTAAAAGAGGAAAGATAAGAGAGGTTCAAGTGGAGTATAAACATTGGCATGGACTGCTTGTTTCTGTGTGATCCTGTAACAATGGCGAGTGTAAACAAGCTATTACTTTCTATTATTCACCTTATCAATAATCTGTGTAATCATAGAGATCAGAGCTAAGCTATGCAATCTTCTCAGACCCAAAATAAACTTCCAGTATTTTCTTAACTGATCTATCATGACTGTTCTACACAAGTTTCAATGCTGTGACATCCTACAAAAAAAAATCTAAACTGTCCACAATGGGCCCAATTTAATGAAGGTGATGAGTGTCTCACATCAGCTTTTTAGGAAAGGTCCACTGAATTAATTCTCACTCAGTGACCTAACTGCACAGCAGTGGGCTTTCCCTGGGATCAAGTAACCCAGTGGGTAGAAGTCACACCCACTAACCGCTGTTGACAAATCAGCAACTTGACCAGCATTACCAGGGAGATGATTGTTGCTCTCAATGCTAACTCGTTAACCTCCCAAATCCTCGTATCATTGTTGGATCCCAGGCCAATGAGTGATGGTAGTTTGTTGTGCGGGAGAAAATCACATGGTGGGGACTGTAGGGAGTGGTATCAGCAGCAAGCGCTATCTGTGGCTTTAACCTTCCCAATGTGGGATTGCATAACTTTGAATAAGGGGGTGCTCACTGTATCTCATTCATGTCATTCATTTGGAAGTAAGGCACCAAGAACTAAGGATTATTTCCCGAAGTGAGGGCTTCAATTTACAGTGGAACAGAAAGTCCATTCTTAGAGCTTCTCAACCATGCACTTATTGGGGTGGAAGTGAGAAGACACAGCCAAGCTCCCACCTGAATAAATACCTCCTCACCCCTAAAAGTTTTACAGGGAGGGTATTAAATTCTGCCCTATAGTTCAACAACAGTCTGAAGTCTCTGCAAAATCACTCTTATTCCCTTGACCTTTGCATCCTATGGGCCTGTTGTAGCTAGGTTGCTTTTGAATGAGTTAGACTTTCCCTGTATGGGCTGGTTTCTCCAGGAGGCATCAAGGCCTATGTGAGGATCTTGAGCCACTGCAGCTCTCCATGACCACCATTGGTACAAACTTAAAGAAGGCAACCTCCTTAAGTGGCTTCCTTTGGACCAGCCAGTGTACTAATCACATCCATGTCAGGCCGGCAGCTGCACAGGGTGCTACTGAGGTAGGCAGGCAGGGAGTGAGAGCATCTCAACATGGAAGAGCCTTGGTGGCTGCACTGAACTAAAAGAAATGACTTTGGGTGGGAGGGCAAAGATCTCTGCAGGCATATTCAGGGACAGCAGTGCATTTCCACAGCATGTTACTAAGACATGAAATGTCCAGCTTCAATGGCTTCCTGGACACCACTTTCATCGAGCAAAAAGGTGGATAAATCCCCAGGACCTCATCAGGTGTATCCGAGAGCTCTGTAAGAAGCTAGAGAAGTGATTGCTGGGCCTCTTGTTGAGATATTTGTATCATTGATAGTCACAGGTGAGGTGCCGGAAGACTGGAGGTTGGCTAACGTGGTGCCTCTGTTTAAGCAGTGGGCATGATCTATATGGACTTCAGTAAGGCGTCTGACAAGGTTCCCCATGGGAGACTGGTTAGCAAGGTTAGATCTCACGGAATACAGGGAGAATGAACCATTTGGATACAGAACTGGTTCAAAGGTAGAAGACAGACGGTGGTGGTGGAGGGTTTTTTTCAGACTGGAGTCCTGTGACCAGTAGAGTGTCACAAGGATTGGTGCTGGGTCCTCCACTTCAATTTGAATGTGAGCGTAAGAGGCATAGTTAGTAAGTTTGCAGTTGACACCAAAATTGGAGGTGTACTGGACAGCGAAGAAGGTTACTTCAGATTGCGACAGGATCTTGATCAGATGGGCCAATGGGCTGAGAAGTGGCAGATGGAGTTTAATTCAGATAAATGCGAGGTGCTGCATTTTGGGAAAGCAAATCTTAACAGGACACATACACTTAATGATAAGGTCCAAGGGAGTGTTGCTGAGCAAAGAGACCTTGGAGTGCAGGTTCATAGCTCCTTGAAAGTAGAGTCGCAGGTATATAGGATAGTGAAGAAGGCGTTTGGTATGCTTTCTCTTATTGGTCAGAGTATTGAGTACAGGAGTTGGGAGGTCATGTTGCGGCTGTACAGGACATGGGTTAGGCCACTTCTGGAATGTTGCGTACAATTCTGGTCTCCTTCCTGTTGGAAGGATGTTGTGAAACTTGAAAGGGTTCAGAAAAGATTTACAAGGATGTTGCCAAGATTGGAGGACCTGATCAGGTGAACCCGAGAGCTCTGTGGGAAGCTAGAGAAGTGATTGCTGGGCTACTTGCTGAGATATTTGTATCATCGATAGTCACAAGTGAGGTGCCGGAAGACTGAAGGTTGGCAAACGTGGTGCCACTGTTTAAGAAGGGCGGTAAAGACAAGCCAGGGAACTATAGACCGGTTAGCCTGACCTCGGTGATGGGCAAGTTGTTGGAGGGAATCCTGAGGGACAGGATGTACATGTATTTGGAAAGGCAAGGACTGATTCGGGATAGTTAACATGGCTTTGTGTGTGGGAGATCATGTCTCACAAACTTCATTGAGTTTTTTGAAGAAGTAACAAAGAAGATTGATGAGGGCAGAGCAGTAGATGTGATCTATATGGACTTCGGTAAGGCGTTCGACAAGGTTCCCCATGATTAGCAAGGTTAGATCTCATGGAATACAGGGAGAACTAGCCATTTGGATACAGAACTGGCTCAAAGGTAGAAGACAGAGGGTGGTGGCGGAGGGTTGTTTTCCAGACTGGAGGCTTATGACCAGTGAGGTGCCACAAGGATCTGTGCTGGGTCCTCTAGTTTTCGTCATTAATATAAATGATTTGGATGTGAGCATAAGAGGTATAGTTAGTAAGTTTGCAGATGACACCAAAATTGGAGGTGTCGTGGACAGCGAAGAAGGTTACCTCAGATTATAACGGGATCTTGATCAGATGGGCCAATGGGCTGAGAAGGATGTTGTGAAACTTGAAAGGGTTCAGAAAAGATTTACAAGGATGTTGCCAGGGTTGGAGGATCTGAGCTACTGGGAGAGACTGAACAGGCTGGGGCTGTTTTCCCTGGAGCGTCGGAGACTGAGGGGTGACCTTATAGAGGTTTACAAAATTATGAGGGGCATGGATAGGATAAATAGACAAAGTCTTTTCCTTGGGGTCTGGGCATAGGTTTAGGGTGAGAGGGGGAAAGATATAAAAGAGACCTAAGGGGCAACGTTTTCACACAGAGGGTGGAATGAGCTGCCAGAGGATGTCGTGGAGGCTGGTACAATTGCATTTGGATGGGTATATGAATAGGAAGGGTTGAGGGATATGGGCCGGGTGCTGGCAGATGGGACTAGATTGGGTTGGAATTTCTGGTCGGCATGGACGGGTTGGACCGAAGGGTCTGTTTCCATGCTGTCCATCTCTATGACTCTATGACTCTAAATACTCAGCAAAGTCTCCATCTGAATATGTTAACATATTTTATTTTGAGTGTACGGAGTTCTGTTTCCACGTATACTGTGTTGCTCCAGTCTCGGCAGAGTAATGAATAGATTGCTGTTGAGCATGTTCGAAGTAATGAACCAAAATTAAATCTCTTCAACCAGTAAGTGCAAAATACACAATTTGCTTTAATTGTGTAAGGATGACTAGCACACCACCTACTGCATTATCAGGTCTGTATTTCAACATTTAAATAACATTACACAGGCACTGAATTCACTCGTGTCTCAGCCTTTAATAAAGGAGCTCAAGGGATTAAAATTATATCAGGTTCTACAGTTGGATGAAAGAAGGAAATCTTCAAATTAGTTAAAATCACAACAACACTGAATTTGACAGCACTGAAAACAAACATAGGAATTGAAATGTGCCATTATCTCATGCCTGTTCAAATTAACATAGCCATTATGTCAACTTTGTGTTGCCTGATGGTCAAAGGGTATAGCCAGCTCTTAATATTGCTGATGGCTGGCTGTAGAGCCCCCAAAACCATGGCATGCTGCACAGCTTAAATGCCTGCATTATTCAAAGTCACTCTGCAACACTTAAGGGGAGATGCATTGTGGGGCTAGAGCAGATGCTGAACATAATACCACATTTGTAACACAGATAGGAGCAAATTATTGCAGATGCTGGAATCTGTACTGAGAACAAGAAGTGCTGGAAATCACAGTGGGTCAGGCAGCATTTATGGAGAGAGAGCAAATTAATGTTTTGCATCTGGATAACTCCTCATCAGCTCGGATGAAGAGTCATCTCGACTCAAAATGTTAGCTTGCTCTCTCTCCACATTTCTAACATTGAGGAAGAATTAAAGACATTGAAGAAGTTAGAAAGCCACAAAAGGATCAGTTCCATGTTTTATTTCTCTTTCAAGGTATTTTGGGAACTCAAGGGTTAAACGTTCCACTGCCAAAGAGACTCACCGCAGTATCAATTGGAAGCCTGTCCTCTTACAGAATAGACAGAACATCTCAGTAGGGAGAGGCTGACTGTGTCCCAGAAAAGGGGTCCAGTGGAGACACACATGTGGATTCCTCTGCAGCCTCAGACAAAAGCATTTGTCCTTCACAGACAAGCCTGATAACCTTGGCCACAACCCTGTTAAACTGTCTCCTGCTCCCATTGTCTTGCTTCCCCTCCATATTAGCATAGGTATGTGAATCCCCCATTGAGAACCCCATTGAGTCATAAAGCCCTTCTGTTTTAATCTCTTCCCATCAACACATGACCATGAAGAATACAATAATCAGTCCCTGTAATCCATTCACAAGTTATGAGTGGACATCGACATTCATTGAGTTTTGTAAATTCATAATTACCTATCTTAAACTATGTAATGACAATCAACCATGTGAGTGATAAACCTTTTGTTTAATCCCTATAAAAATACTGTCTTTGTGTGTAGGGCAGAGATTTGTGGAGAAGTGTCCCCATAACTAGACACATAACTACTCTTGGGGACATTGAGAATGTCTCGCTGGCTATCTGATAATAAAACTTTGTACAGAAATTTGTGCCATCCAGATGTGTAGAACACTATATACATCAACAACATCACAGCATAATGGGCTCCATTGTTTTCAGATACTGTGTTGGAGGGCTAGTTCAAAGAGATGCAAAGGAGAACAGATGTGTCGAATCAAGGGAGGCAGGGCATAAGGCACTCCACACATGCTCAGGAGCAATAGAGGTAGATGGCTGTGGAGCAAAATGTCAGGAGTGAAGTCCTGAGGGTTTTGATGCAGGACAAAATGAAGTTCGATAGCACTACACGAGGTGATCAAGTTGAGTGAACTTAACTTTGAATGCCGAGGTTTAGATTAGAGTGGTGCTGGAAAAGCACAGCAGGTCAGGCAGCATCTGAGGAGCAGGAAAATCGATGTTCCGGACAAAAGCCCTTCATCAGGAATGAAGGCAGCGAGTCTCTGGGGGGGAGACATAAATGGGAGGGGGTGGGACTGGGGAGAAAGTAGCCAAGAGTACAATGAAGTCCACATTGATGCCCTGGGGTTGAAGCGTTCCGAGGAGGAAGAAGAGGCGTTCTTCCTCCAGGCATTGGGTGGTGAGGGAGCGGTGGTGGAGGAGGCCCAGGACCTTCATGTCCTCGGCAGAGTGGGAGGGGGAGTTGAAATGTTGGGCCACAGGGCAGAGGGTTGATTGGTTCAGGTGTCCTGGAGATGTTCCCTAAAGTGCTCTGCGAGGAGGCATCCAGTTTCCTCAATGTAAAGAAGACTCCATCAGGAGCAACGGATACAATAAATGACATTGGTGAATGTACAGGTGAAACTTTGATGGATGTGGAAGGCTCCTTTGGGGCCTTGAATGGAGGTGAGGGAGGAGGTGTGGGCGCAGGTTTT
Source organism: Chiloscyllium plagiosum (assembly GCF_004010195.1). Taxonomy (NCBI): domain Eukaryota; kingdom Metazoa; phylum Chordata; class Chondrichthyes; order Orectolobiformes; family Hemiscylliidae; genus Chiloscyllium; species Chiloscyllium plagiosum. The sequence goes on along the minus strand of NC_057716.1, from coordinate 73,160,467 downwards.
ACAATTTCTGCCGTAGCAGGGGAAGGTGCCAGGAGGGAAGGGTGGGTTGTTGGTGGGCGTGGACCTGACCAGGTAGTCACGGAGGGAATGTTCTTTGCGGAAAGCGGAAAGGAATGGGGAGGGAAATATATCCCTGGTAGGGTCCGTTTGTAGGTGGCAGAAATGTCGACGGATGATGCAGTTTATGCAAAAGTTGGTAGGGTAGAAGGTGAGGACCAGAGGGGTTCTGTCCTTGTTGCGGTTGGAGGGGTGGGATTTGAGGGCACAGGTGTGAGATGTGGATGAGATGCATTGGAGAGCATCTTCAACCACGTGGGAAGGGAAATTGCGGTCTTTAAAGAAGGAGGCCATCTGGTTGTGTTCTGTGGTGGAACTGGTCCTCCTGGCAGCAGATACGGCGGAGGCGGAGGAATTGGGAATACGGGATGGCATTTTTCCAGGAGGTAGGGTGGGAACAGGTGTAATCCAGGTCGCTGTAGGAGTTGGTGGGTTTGTAAAAAATCTCAGTGTCAAGTCGGTCGTCATTGATGGAGATGGAGAGGTCCAGGAAGGGGAGGGAGGTAGTCTACCATCTGCATTCCCAGCCTCTCACACTGCACAACATATCTGACTTTATTCACCAACCAACAATCTCTATCTGGATGCATACTTGACATTCAGAAGCCTTGCTTCACTCTCACACACTCATTGCAGTCACAGGCCTCACATCCGTACCTTGCAGTTTGTAACCATGACAACCACATAAGCCAAACAGATTACATAGCACTCACTAATAAATCTCACTCTTTCTTGCAGGATACATGGCCAACAACCTGAAGGCAGCAAGTGCTAACTGAAGGAGGAGAGCCATTTCAGCATGTCCTTTATGAGGGAGACAGAGATGGTCATAAGGAGCTTGGTGTGTAGGAGGCTGAGGGATGATCTTATAGAGTGTTATAAAATCATGAAGGGCATTGATGAGGTGAATAGCCAAGGTTTTCACCCCAGGGTAAGGGAGTCCAAAGCTAGAGGGCATAGGTTTAAGATGAGAAGAGAAAGATTTAAAAAGGATCTGAGGGGTAACTTTCCATAAAGGTTGGTGTGTATATTGCACGCAATATTCCAACAGTGGCCTAACCCATGTCCTGTACAGCCGCAACATGACCTCCCAACTCCTGTACTCAATACTCTGACCAATAAGAGAAACATACCAAATGCTTCTTCTCTATCCTATCTACCTGCAGCTCTACTTTCAAGGAGCTATGAACTTGCACTCCAAAGTCTCTTTGTTCAGCAACACTCCCTCGGACCTTACCATTAAGTGTATAAGTCCAGCTAAGATTTGCTTTCCCAAAATGCAGCAACTCACATTTACCTAACTTAAACTCCATCTGCCACTTCTCTGCCCATTGACCCATCTGATCAAAATCCCGTTGTAATCTAAGGTAACCTTCTTCGCTGTCCACTACACCTCAAATTTTGGTGTCATCTGCAAACTTACTAACTATACCTCTTATGCTCACATCCAAATCATTTATATAAATGTTGAAAAGTAGTGGACTCAGCACCGATCCTTGTAGAGGTAGGTACAATTACGGCATTTAAAAGACATTTTGAATCGGAAAAGTTTAGGGGGAAATGGGCCAAATGCAGGCAAATGGGTCTAGTTCAGTTTATCAAATCTAGTCAACATGGAGTAGTTGGGCCAAGGGCCTATTTGCTGTATAACACCATGATTCTATCTTGCTAATGGTACATGCTGCTACTATTGAATGTTAGTGATGGAGGGAGTGGATATTAATGAATGTGGTACCAGTGCAGTGCTTTATCCTGGATGGTTTCAAGCTGCTTTAGTGTTGTTGGAGGTGCACTCATCTCTCTTGAGCATCAAACAATCATGCATGCTATATTAGACAAATGTCAGTATAATCTGTTTTGGCATTGCCTCAATCTCAAGCTAATCTGGTAAAACACCAAGCACATTGCTTGTGGAGAGCATACTAACTCAATTTAGAATTCCTTTTCTTCTTTGAGCAACTACTTCTTCCCTCATTGTACAATTTATAAAATTAATCAATGCTCATTTCAACCACGGGCTATGTTTAAGCCGAATCGGAAATGTACCAAAACACAAGATATGTACTTCTTTCAGTAATCTTGATGAATAACCATCATTAATTTTAACAAGACTTACATATTCTCCCGATGGGCAGAGTGCACAGCGGCTGCATTGCTGTAACGCCACAGCACTATTGCAGAAGACAACACATCCAACGTAGCATCAAACTAAAACAAATGGCAGAAATGTTTTTTTGAAAATGGGTATCATGCAGTATCAACATGGAAAAATACATGATATAATAAATGGGGTTATCTCTAAAATCCTGACATCATGGTTGGCCTGAATTTCAGAGTACAGTATTTTGAATGGTAATTTATTATTTTGCAGGTGGAATTCAGTGCTAAGAGTTAATCTGACATACAAACAAATTGCAATAATTTCAATGTGATTATATATTGTGCATTTTACATTGAGTTGTTAGATGGATTCTCGCTAGGAGGCCAACCAGGCCACATCTTACCAATCATGCCTCATTAACTACCCAACCCTTCTATGGCATACCTTACCTAGCCCCCGTCTTACCATTACCAGAACAATGCAATGTTCACTGAATATCCATCAAAAGAACAGCAGCCCTTACACGCCACACCATTTTTAAAAGGTCGCTGTACACACAGACAAGCATTAGCAATCCCGCATTGTCAATCACAGCAGCATAATGGTACAGCAGTCACAAAGCTACAATATCCACAGCACATAGCCATCACTACTGGCATTCCCTTGTGTGTACAATTCTGTTCCCTCACCCTGTTGCTGTTTAACCACCAGACCACATGATTTACCTGTCTTTAGACATAGGAGAAAGTGAGGACTGCAGATGCTGGAGATCAAAGCTTAAAAATGTGTTGCTGGAAAAGCGCAGCAGGTCAGGCAGCATCAAAGGAGCAGGAGAATCGACGTTTCGGGCATAAGCCCTTCTTCGGCTTTTTAAGCTCTGTCTTTAGACATACCCTGTCTGAAGTCCCGAGTCCATGGTACCCCTTCTCCATTAGCCTGTGGTTCACTGTCTACAGGTGAAGATCACATGCAAGCAACCACTCAGAAAAGTCTAAACATGAGGTCTTATTGACAGCCATCAAAAGGGAACACAATGGACATGAATGCAGGTTGCAGTTAGCACCCACAATGCAAACCATATACCAGCAACCTTGGCTTTGACAGTCCATGAGTCTACAGAACTGGCATCTTCTGCAACTGGCTATCAATCAGCTCCTGACTACCTTGTAGCACTCAATTCAGCTGAGCTCTGACATCCACAATGCAAGCTTCCCCCAGCTCATCTTTCTCCTCAGAGGAATGCTCCCATTCTCCCCAGCAGCTATCACATCACACCATCGCCTGCTCCAACTGTGCAAAACATAGTGTGCTAGGATGATGTGGCAACATTTTATCTGGACCACACTGGAGCTCTTCCCAGACTGTACCAAGCTAGAATGCATCCTACCATCTGTTTCATCACTGGTCACAGTATGGGCACCAACTTGCTGCACTGGCTGAGTGACCACATATGATATCTAAAAGAGAGTGTCTAGTGAACTCTAAACCCCTTAACGATCCATACTCACCACAACTATTACATTTGCCTTTGTATTCATTAGCGTCCATCATCATACTTGCTTTACGTAGGCAATTGGCAGAATGATAGGAAACAGCAAATCGACTAAGTGATAGGAGTCTAAAGCTGTACTACCTTCTATGCTGTAATATAAATAGAATTGCTGTATAGGAGTGACAAACTGCTGTTACATTCTGAACTGATGTAACTTCTAGATCCACATTGTTGCAACAATCAATAATGAAGTGTAAAAATTAAAATGTGCTTCAACTCCTAGTTCTCTCTTTCATAATTAACTTTAGGGCAGAATCACACATTGTTAAGTTTTACAAGAATGCTGAACAATTTGTTTTAGACCAACCCTAGATAACTCTGGTGAGTCCCTTTTCAGTTTTTCTCTGTGATTATTTACACAATATTACTTACTGCAAATCCAAAGGATGATGCACTGTGTCGCATGACAGAAACAGCTGAAAAAGAAAGGTAACAAAATAATCAGCAAGTTACAGCCAGATTAAGTGGAAAATTATTAAATCATAGATAGATTCTGTGGTAAACCTTTGATGAAATGTGGCAGCTAATTTGTCTACACGTAAGTATTCTCTTTCATCCACAAATCCAATAAACTGATTTTATTTATATGTATATATTATATAATCAAATCTCACAATATCCCTTCAGACAACAATCTATATTGTGATCATGCTTTTATTTTTTTCCAGATACTGTATTTTGATTGTCATTTTGGGATTTATGATATTTTAAGCAGACAGTGGTGACCAGAGGTAAACAGATGTGGAAACTTTCATTGACAACTGATTGTCAAAGTGGTCAGGTGAGATCAACTAAAACGATTTTATACAGGATTACATAAGGTATACAGCACAAAAACAGGATAGTAAACCACTCTACTGTTTCTGCTATACTTGAACCACCTCCTATCTTTCCTAGTCTAAATCTACCATCATTATTCCCTATTCCCTTCTCCCTCAAATTTTGTCACATCTCCCCTTAAGTATATCACTACAATTACTTCCCTATAGTAGCAAGATCAACATTCTTCCAAATCTTTAGATAAAGAAGTTTCTCCTGATTTGGAAAATTCAGACTTAATGATTTTAAAGTAGCTTGCAGTGAAGTTCTTCACTGACTCTACATAAATGGTGACTATCAGTGGACCCAGCACCGATCTTTGCGGCACACCACTGGTCACAGGCTTCAAGTCCTAACAACAACCCTTTACCACCACCTCTGTCTTCTACTGTCAACCAATTTTGTATTTAATTGGCTAGGTCTCTTTGGATCCCATGTGATCTAACCTTACTAAGCAGTCTACCATGTGGATCCTTGTCAAAGGCCTTGCTAAAGTAATCCACCTTCATCTGTCTCCTTGGTCACTTCTTCAAAAATCTTCATCAAATTTGTGAGACACAACTTCCCACACACAAAGCCATGCTAATTATCCTTAATCAGTCCTTACCTTTCCAAATGCATGTGGATCCTGTCTCTGAATCCCCTCCATTAAATTACCCAACATTGACATCAGGCCCACCCGTCTATAATTCCCTGGCTTTTCCTTGCAACCTTTCTTAAATAATGGCACAACATTAGCCATCCTCAGTCTTGCTGCATCTCATCCTTGGCTATCGATGATAATAATATTTCCACTAAGGGCCTTGTAATTCAATCCCTAGGTTCCCACAATGTCCTAGGATACACTTGATCAGGTCCTGGGGATTTATCAACACTTACATGTTTTAAGACCTCTAGAACGTCCTTTCTGTAATGTGGACTGTTTTCAAAGTATCACTATTTATTTCCCGAGTTCCCTATCTTCCCTAGCTTATCTGTAATAGATACTGATGAGAAATATTTGTTTAGGAGCTCACCCATCTCCTATGGCTACACACATTGATGACCTTGTTGATCTTTAAGGAGTCCTATTCTCTCCCAAATTACTCCGTTGCCTTTAATACACTCATAGAATCTCTTTGGATTCTCCTTTATCTTTTCTGCCAAAGCTATCTCATGTCCCCTTTTTGCCCTCCTGATTTCCCTCCTAAATGTACTTCTACACTCCCGTACTCCTTAAGAGATTCACTTGATCCAAGTTGCCTATACCTAACATATGCCTCCATCTTTTCCTTGACCAGAACCTCAATATCTCTAGTCATCCAATGTTCCCTACTCCTGCCAGCCTTGCCCTTCTCACTAACAGAAGCATGCTTGTTCTGAACTCTTAAAGCCTGAAAGCCTTTTACTTGCCAGATGTCCCTTTTGCTGTGAACAGCGTCCCCCGGTAAACTTTTAAAAGTTCCTGTCTGATACCATCAAAATTGCAATTGCCCCAATTTAGAACTTTAACTTCACTATGATGGGGTTATACTATAGGCCTCCCAAAAGTCAGTAGGAATTAGAGAAACAGATATGTAAGCAGATTAGATTACTTACAGTGTGGAAACAGGCCCTTTGGCCCAACAAGTCCACACTGACCCTCCGAAGCATGCCCACCCAAACCCATTCCCTATGTTTACCCCTGCACCTAACACTATGGGCAACTTAGCATGGCCAATTCACCTAACCTGCATTTTTTTTTGGACCGTGGGAGGAAACCAGAGCGCCCGGAGGAAACCCACGCAGACACGGGGAGAATGTGCAAACTCCACACAGTCAGTCGCCTGAGGCGGGAATTCAACCCGGTCTCTGGCGCTGTGAGGCATCAGTGCTAACCACTGTGCCACCATACCACCCAGATCATGGAAAGATTTTAAAATAACAGGATTGTGGTAGTGAGTGATTTTAATTTCCCAAATATTCATTGGCACTTCCTTAGTATCAGGGGCTTAGATGGACAAGATGTGTTAGTTGCATCTAGAAGCTATTCTTGAAACAATATGTAGATAATATATTGAGTGAAGGAGCCATATGAGACCTTGTATTGGGGAATGAGCCTGGACAGGTGATCAAAATTTTAGTGGGGGAGCATTTTGAGAACAGTTACCTTCTGACTTAGCCTAGCTAGCAAGCCACTCAGTTTAAGGGCAGTGGCAATAATAGGAAACACATGCTTGCGATGCCCTCATCTCATGAAAAGGTTGACACAAAAATTAATGTTAAAGCTGTCTATTTCTCAAAAATTTTTTTGATATTAACTCGAAATAAGAATTTAAACAAAGTCTGTCCAGTTAACTAGCTATTTTCATGTTCATAACCAGGTTAATCTCTTTTATACAACAAACTGTAGAAGTTTTATGGTTATATTATTTTATCATTTATTGATTTGTCTTGGCATTTTTAACTCTTTCATTTAACTTTTGCAACAGACAATTTAAAATTTACCATATGTTCGCAATCACATTGTTGCTACTTTGGTAATTTCTAAGTGGATAATTATGTTGTGAAACTTGAAAGGGTTCAGAAAAGATTTACAAGGATGTTGCCAGGGTTGGAGGATTTGAGCTATAAGGAGGGGCTGAACAGGTTGGTGATGTTTTCCCTGGAGCGTCGGAGGCTGAGGGATGACCTTGTCATCCTTATAAAATCATGAAGGGCATGGATAGGGTAAATAGGCAAAGAGGGTTTGGAGGGATATAGGCCGGGTGCTGGCAGGTGGGACTAGATTGGGTTGGGATATCTGGTTGGCATGGACGGGTTGGACCGAAGGCTCGGTTTTCACGCTGTACATCTCTATAACTCTATAACTCTATAATTTCCTAATTCTTAAACTAGTCATGGAAAAGAATAAGATTGATTCTTGGATAAAAGTGCTGAAGTGGGGGAAGGCTAATTTTAACAGTATTTGGTAGGAACTAGAATATTTGGAATGGGGGCAGCCAATTGACAATAAATCCATATTTGACACGTGGGAATCTTTTAAAAGCCAGTTGACTAAAGTTTAGGACAGCACATTCCTGTAAGGCTAGCAAGCTTCAGGAACCTCAACAAAAAAAGAAAGCATGTGTAAGGTTCAGGAACCAGAAATCAAACAAGATCCTTGATGGGTATAAAGGAAGCAGAATATTAAAGAAGTTAGGAGGGCAGGAAGTGGCCATGAAATATCCTTGGCATGGAGGATTAAAAGAATCCCAAAGCATTATGAATGTATATTAGAAGCAAGAGGGTAACTCAGAGAAGGGTAGATCCACTCAAAGGCAAAGAAGACAATTTACATATGGTGCCAGAGCAAGTAGGTGAGGTCCTTAATGTGTACTTCACATCAGTATTCACCAAGGAGAAAGACATAGATGGTGGTAAGTTTAAAAAGGGGTTTGTTGGTACTCTAAGGCATGTTGACACTAAGAAGAAGGAGGTGTTGAATATCTTAAAAAGATAGAGGGTCGTTTTGGAAGGGTGTTGCTGTGACCAGTTGTGTTCCACAAGGATTATTTCTCGGACCTCTATTATTTTATATAAATATGACTTGGATGTAAATGTCAATGCTCTGATCAGTAAGTTTGAGATGACATGAAAATTGGCAGCATTGTGGATAGTAAGGAAGGCAGATGGAATTTAATTCAGACAAGTGTGAGGTGATGTATTTTGGGAGGTCAAATTCAAGAGTTAAAGTATACTTTTAATAGATGGATTCTTTGTAATCCAGAGGGATCTTAGGGTCCAATCCATACCTCCCTGTAAGTGACAACACAAGTGGATAAGTTGGTAAAGTAGGCATATGGGCATGGCTGCCTTCATTGGTCAGGACATTGAGTATAAAGTTGGCAATATCATGGTGCAGCTATATAAGATGTTGGTCAGGCCACAGTTCTGTGCACAGTTTTGATCGCTTCACTATAGGAAGGATGTAGAGGATTTGGAGGTGACACAGAAAGGTTTACCAGGATGTTGCCTGGATTGAAGTGTATTAACTGTCAGGAGAGTTTGGACAAACATTGAAGGTTGAGGGGTGACCTGTTAGAAGTATTTAAAATTATGAGGGGCATGGATAGGGTGGATAATCAGGCTCTCCTTCCCAGGGTGAAAATATCACATAATATGGGGCAGAGGTTTGATGTGAGAGGGGGAAAGTTTAAAGAAGATGTGCAAGGAAAGTTTCTCACACAGAGGGTAGTAGGTGCCTAGAATGCGCTGCCAGGGGAGGTGGTAAAAGCAGAAATGATAGCACCATTTAAGAGGTATTTAGAAAGACACATAAACAGACAAAGAATAAAGGGATATGGACCATTTGCAAGCAGTTGGATTAGTTTAGAATAGCATCTTGGTTGTCACAGACATGTCGACCGAACACTCTGTTCCTGTGCTATATCGTTCTATTGCATTAATAATAAATATAATGTTAGTTCCTTCCTGAAAAATGTTTCTCATGTTCACCCAAAATGAGTTCTCAGACCCTATTAAACTGTGTTTGATAAATTAATGATCTGGTATTCACAGGAGTTATAGAGAAACCCTGACTGTGTGTATTCCACTTACTGATGATGTTACAGGTTCTCATGATATCCAAGACCTCAGAAAATGGTAAACACTTCATCACACATTGGTTCTGACTATAAATTAGTGAAACTTTTTATTAAAGTAGCAGCAGCAAGGCTGGAAATTTTCTGGAAATTCATACAATTTACAGGAGGAGACTGTAAATTTCTGTATTAATCTTTTAATACAGAAAATATTAAAGACATGCCACTCTTCACCAACACTCTTAATATTAGATCCAAACTAATGTCTCTTTGTGTCAACATTCTTCTATCTTCTCTCTTCATGGCCCTAGAGGGGCTTTTGAGCTGACAGATTGCTGCCCTTTGATGTCAACCAGTAACAAAGAAAATTAAATATAGCTGTTGATGACACAAGAAGACATTTTTAAAATGTATCTGCAATTTCAGCAAATTCCAGATTACTGGCAGACTCAAATCACCTGACCACAAACATGTCTATTGATGCTCACTTGCAGAACAAAGCCAGCAGCTGTCAAAAGTGCTTTGGCCTGGAGGAAGTTGAAATGCTTTGGAATACCAGTATTAATAGACAAAAGACAGCACTCTTCAATATAGTCAGTTTGTCTCCGGATGTGAATGAATTAACTTAGTAGTAGAATGTATAGCTCCTCAATTGTTTTTACACACTTGTTTCAACCCTAAATATTGAGTAATGAAAAGACAGAACAAGAATACACAGAGTAAATAACACATTTTGTTTTATCTGGTCCAAGGTGCAAAATATGGCATCTTTCCAACTATGGATGATGATGAACAGCCAAGTAACAAATCCATTTCAGATGGTCAGGCAGCATCCATGGAGAGAAAGCAAGCTAATGTTTCATGTCTAGATGACTCTTCAACGTTAGCTTTCTTTCTCTCCATGGATGCTGCCTTACCTGTTGTGATCTCCAGCATTTTTTGTTTTCAGGAAAGATTCCAACATCTGCAGTAATTTGCTCCTCCATTTCAGATGTGTGTTATTTACCCTGCATATTCTTGTTCTGTCTTTTCATTATTCAATATTTAGGGTTGAAACAAGTGTGTAAAAACAATTGAGGAGTTATACATTCTACTACTAAGTTAATTCATTCACATCCGGAGACAAACTGACTATATTGAAGAGTGCTGTCTTTTGTCTATTAATACTGGTCTTCAAAAGGACCAATGTTGCTGATGGCTTAAGATCAATCCTTGAGAGGAAAGTTCCTCCATAAGCTAATATATATGAAGTTAATTGTTGGAGTTGCTGCTCAGGATGTCCTGTTGGCAGCTAGTGAGTTGCATGTGCAATAAATCAATCTCTATGGCCTTCTCATCATGTTTGCAAGCTTCCCTGCAATGCAGCATTTGGATGACCCTTTCTTTAGTATTTCTCCAATATATACACACCTAGTCAATCAAGTTACAGAATTATGTCAACAGTTGGATAAAAAGGGTTGAAGGCTTGCATTTTTCAACTTTTAATCTCAACATCCAGATATCAACATCGGTCAAGCAAAGGAAGCAGAGAGGCTTTGAATATAGAGTGTACAGTGTGAATATTTGAGGTTGGCCCAGTCTTTACTGCACGCATGTCTGAATCCACAACGGTGCATGCCCCTTCTGTGATATAAATGACACAGTAAGCAATTTCCAGCATCATACCGAAGAGATGCAAGTAAAAATGTAAAATGGGTGAGTGGACTTGGATTCAAATTCTTTATCTACACTGATGTTTTTCTCAGGATATATGGCAAATTAATATTAAAATATATTTACAAAAATGAAATCTTCATGCAGTAAAATACAGCATCGTCTATACTGATGGTTGCAGGGCAAATTCAGTTTGAGTAAAAAATGAATACTCAAAGCTAAATCAGGAGATTTAACACTGAAGTTACAACTAAAGAAGTGAAACAAAGAACGTTGTGTTTAGTACATTAAAATATCATTGGGATGGATTTCAAGGAAAGGCAATCACAATGAGATTGCCACATTGCTCCGAATATTTTCCATTAATTTTCTGGTAGGAAATTTGGATTATGGCTTCTCTTGAGAGGTGCAGCATATCTGAAATTTAACAGTTCCCTCAAAGTGCAGTACAGTCAGGGAAATTTGAATCATGCCCTTTTCTCATGGCAATAGTTGCCGTATTCTGTGATTTACATATTCACCAGCATGAAGAGCTACTGTGTAAAGATATTTAAGTTAGGTTTGGGCTTAAGGTGTCAAGTTGGTAGGATGAAACAATGCCAGGTGGCAGAGTGCCAGGGTGCTAGTTAGGTTCAGTGGTAGATTGGTAGGATGAGAGGTGTACCAGATATCGGATCTGGCAGGGAAGATGGGCATTCAGGCCAATTGGTTGGTGTTGGGTGAGGGTGGACAGAGGATGTTGGAGGGAAGAGAGGAAGAAAGGGGTCCCAGTGGGGATGATGGGAATGTCAGTGGGGAGTGTGTCGAGTCTGGTGGCAGATGAGAGGCTGTATAACAGATACAGGGGCAGGATGGGGAGAAGGGTATCTGGTCCTGTGGAAGATGTTGGATCCTGGGGGGGGTTGGACAGCAGGGTGTTGGGAGACAGTAGGGTGGGGAGAGTCAGGTCTGTAGGGCCGATCCCAAGGGCGAGTGGAACCTATGACCTGTGAACAAATATTTTCCACTAGACAGGGACAAAAGCTTTTAGTACAGAAAACATTAAAATATTTATAAATGTATTTTTGTAATACATTTCAAATAAGGCACTCAAGAAGAATAGATTGTGTATATCCTTTGGATCTAATGGAAAGCTCTGCTCTAATCTAATTCTAAACAGACTTCACAGAAGGAACTGAAGATCAATATTTAACATTTATGCTGAGAAAAACACATCTTTGTTTTTATTCTATTCACTAATTCCCACTTAAGAACACAACAAGGCATGAAACAAGACTATTCCACATTGCCAACACTGTCTATGGGCTCTGCACACTTACATCTTACAAATCAACTACATAACTTGTTCAATCAAGGGAATTTGCTGAGAAGTTTCTTTTTGACATCTAAAGATATTTCAATAAAGTCGATGGTTAAATATCCTATGGAACAACTGCTTTAATTAAATAACACCTTTCAGGCACGCCTCAACCATTTGACAAGAGAATTGTCAAACAAAATTGAAACTGAGCCACAGAAGGAAAATGAGAAAATTCTGATCAATATGTTAGGTTTTATTGAACTCTTCAATGCACACCTCACACTAGTCAAATGACCACCGGGAAAAGGAAAGGTTATTTTGGGGGTATTTCCTGGATTGGGTCTGCTGTCATCCACCCACATTTTTGATTCTAAATGAAACTCAATGCAAGGTTGAAGACCAATACTATCTTCCAATTTAACATTTTACAGCCTCTGGACTCAGCACTGAATTAGACAATTTCAGTCCTTTTAGATAGATGATTCATGATGATTCTGTGATTTGCATTTACACTTCCTTTGGATCCACACTTTGGAGCTTTTTTTGTCCCTTGACATCTCATTTGCTTTGAACATGAGGCTTATCTTGAACATTCATTAAATTTCTCTTGACTTCTGCCCTTTCACTGATCTTCCCTTTTATTTCTTTCGTCCATCCTCCTTTCCGTGCCAAACCATTTATTTAAAATTCTATTATACCTTCAACATTTTCCAGGAGCAAATCATTCTGATGAAAGGTCATTAACTCTTCTTCTCTTTCCACAAGAGATGCATGATCTGCCATAGATACCGTATATACTCGAGTAAATGTCAACCTCGTGTAAAGGTCGACCCCCTATTTTTCATACATCTCGTGTAACAATCGACCCCAGTTCTTCACAGGTAACAGATCAACATTTGTGAGTCAAGGTATTATCCTGTACATAAATGTTACAATGAGGAAATGAATTTTCTTTCTCATGTTGTTCTGTGTTTTCATGTACAATTCACACCAATTTGGTGCAAAAGTTTAAGACACATCAGGTCAGAGTCAGGTGACAACCTCCCTTTGTGTGCAGTTCAGCTGAGCTCCGTTCCCCTGTAGCACTCATGGAGTACAGTCATATTATCGTGAATCATTGTGTTTTCTTTCTTCATTCATTTCAAGATCAGTTGGGATTCTGCTAATGATATGGTATTTTGGACTGTAGCATGAATTTCAGCCCATCAAAAGTAGTATCCACGTAATTGTTGACTTCATAAATTTAACCTTAAAAAAAGTCTAAAAAATTCAACTTTTACACGAGTATATTCAGAATTTTCTGTTTTTATTCCTATTTTTAAGGAGTGTCTTAAAGGAAGGAAGCAAGGTAAAGAAGCTGAGGGGTTTAAGGAAAAAAATCCAGAAAGTAAGATGAAGGATATGTGCAGAAATCTTAAAAGATTGTAGGGCTGAAGGAAATAGGAAGATGTGAGATCATGGAGGGATTTAAAAACAAGCATGAAAATTTTAAAACTGAGCTATTGCTTACACAGGTGCAATATAGAGCATAGAGTTGACAAGTTAATGGGATTTATTTTGAGTAAGACATAGCAGCAGAATTTTGAATTACTTCAAGCTTACTAAACATGGAACATGGGAGAACTGTCAGGTGTGTGTTGGAATCATTCTGTAAAGAGGTAACTAAAGCATGGATGAAGGTTTGCAAAACAGATGAGCTGAGGCAGGATCAGAATTTGGTGATGTTACTAAACTGGAAATTGGCAGTACCAGTAATGACACAAACATTTGGTCAAATCCTCATGTCTGGATCAAAAATGACACCAGTCCGGTTCAGCCTCAGACAGTTGTTGGGACACAAGATGGAATCAATGACTAAGGAATGGAGTCTGTAGCAGGGACTGAGAACAATGGCTTTTTCTTCTTAACAGTTATTTGAAAGAATTTCTGCCCATCCAGTATTGGACTTTCAATAAACAGTCTGGCACAATAGAGACAGTGATTGATCTAGAGATGTTGTGGTGAGATAGAGCTAGATCTGATCACCTGTGCTGTGCTTTCAGATGATATTGCTAAGGGAGAAACATAAATTGATTTTGTTCAGAATATGTTCCATTTATGCACCTTGCCATGCTGGGGGAAATTGATAGGCAAATAGGGGCTATTTTTTGAGTCTTGATGTTTGCCAACTTGGTACTCAAGTCTTTGTGCACAATCTGGCTTAAACAGTCAGCTTATAATAATTTTCCCTAGTCTTTTAATGGCCTTTATCATACACTGTATTAACTAAGAGTTCATGGAAACATCATAAAAAATCAACATTTTTTGTGACTTTCTATGTCAAAGTGAGAGAGGGCAAATTAACATGAATGGAACATCATTGCATACTTGGCACCAATTATGAGGATCTAGAAATTGAAGATCAGAACAGCACTTACACAGCAATAACCTACTCACTGATGCACAGTGTCGCTGAACTCATTACAACCTTGCTCCAAAGATGGATGAAAGAGCTGAACAGCAAAAGTAAGCTGAGAATGAGTGCTACTGTTATCAAAGTGGCATGAATGGTCACTGGCATCAAGGAAACGTGGAAAAACTGGAATCAATGGAAATTGGGGAGGAGAGAGGTCATGAAACATTTCACAGGTTGAAGTCATACATTACACAAAGAAAGATATTTGTGGCAATGGAGACAAATAATCTCAGCCCTGGACTTGACTGCAGGAATTTTTCAGATTAATCATCTTGGGCCAAACATTTTCATCTGCTTCATTAATGGTCTTCATTCCATTGTAGAGTCAGAAATAGGGATTTCCACTGATGATTGATTACAGAGGAGGAAGTGCTGGATGACTTGAAACACATAAAATTGGATAAATCCCCAGGACCTGATCAGGTGTACCATAGAACTCTGTGGGAGCTAAGGAAGTGATTGCTGGGCCCCTTGCTGAAATATTTGTATCATCGATAGTCACAGGTGAGATGCCAGAAGACTGGAAGTTGGCTAACGTGGTGCCACTGTTGAAGAAGGGTGGTAAGGACAGCCAGGGAACTATAGACCAGTGAGCCTGGTGTCGGTGGTGGGCAAGTTGTTGGAGGGAGTGCTGAGGGACTGTATTTGGAAAGGCAAGGACTGATTAGGGATAGTCAACATGGCTTTGTGCGTGGGAAATCATATCTCACAAACTTGATTGAGTTTTTTGAAGACGTAACAAAGAAGATTGATGAGGGCAGAGCAGTGGGCATGATCTATATGAACTTAAGTAAGGCGTTCAACAAGGTTCCCCATGGGAGACTGGTTAGCAAGGTTAGATCTCATGGAATACAGAGAGAACTAGCCATTTGGATACAGAACTGGCTTAATGGTAGAAGACAGAGCGTGGTGGTGGTGGAGGGATGTTTTTCAGACTGGAGATGTGTTACCAGTGGAGTGCTACAAGGATCGGTGTTGGTCAACTACTTTTCCTCATTCATATAAATGATTTGGATGCGAGCATAAGAGGTATAGTTAGTAAGTTTGCAGATGACACCAAAATTGGAGATGTAGTGCATAGCGAAGAAGGTTACCTCAGATTACAACGGGATCTTGATCAGTTGGGCCAATGGACTGAGAGGTGGCGGATGGAGTTTAATTTAGATAAATGCGAGCTGCTGCATTTTTGGAAAACAAATCTTAGCAGGACTTATACGTTTAATGGTAAGGTCCCAGGGAGTGTTGCTGAACAAAGAGACCTTGGAGTGTAGGTCCATAGCTCCTTGAAAGTTTGAATAGGCTGGGGCTGTTTTCCCTGGAGTGTCGGAGGCTGAGGGATGACCTTATAGAGGTTTATAAAAAAGAGGATAAATAGACAAAGTCTCATCCCTGGGGTAGGGGAATCAAGAAATAGACAGCGTAGGTTAAGGGTGAGAGGGGAAAGATATAAAAGAGACCTAAGGGGCAACTTTTTCACACAGAGGGTGGTATGTGTATGGAATGGGCTGCCAGAGGAAGTGATGGAGGCTAGTACAATTGCAATATTTAAAAGGCATTTAGATGCGTATATGAATAGGAATGGTTTGGAGGGATATGGGTCAGGTGCTGGCAGGAGGGACTTGATTGGGTTGGGATATCTGATCAGTATGGATGAGTTGGATGAAGAATCTGCTTCCGTGCTGTACATCTCAATAGCTCTATGAGTGCGTAGCATTTTGTATTAGTCTCAGCTCCTCCGATAGATACAAAAACAATACACCCTCAGGTAATAAAGCAGTCTGTGACAATATGCTGCAAAACCTGGACAACAATGAAGGCTGGGCATATAAGTGGCAAGAAACTTTCATGTCACACATATGCCAGGCAATGATCATCTCAAACAAGGGTGAATCTAACCTTCTCATCTTAATTTTTAATGGCTCTGCCATCATTGAATTCTCAACTATCAACAGGGTCAGGGTTATCATTGACTACAGATTTAACCAGACCAGCCAGATAAATATTGTCACTCCAAGAATAGCTCACTCCAAGAATAGCTCAGAGTTTGGGAATTCTGCAGCAAATAACTTAAGTCCTAACTTGATAATCAGCTATAAGGCACAAGCAGGAGCAAGATGCAATACCATCCACTTTCCACAATAAGTGCAGCTCCAACAACACTCAAGAAGCTCAAGACCAGCAAGGATAAAGCTGCATGCTTGATCAACACTCCACTCATCATCTTAAACATTCACTCCATTCATGGTCACAATTGCAGCAGAGTATACTTTCTATAAATATACAGTAGCAACCTTCAGCAGGACATTCCAAACTCACATTCCCCACCTTATAGAAGACAAGGTAATTTATGCATGAAAATACTTGGTAACACTCTCAACAAATCATAATACAGGGTTTGAGTACAACAATCATAGTTGACGTTATGGTAGTACTGAAGGAATGCTGCACTGGCAGAGGTGCCTTAATTCATAAAAGATGTTAAAAAAAAGATTGCACCAGCCTGTTTGATTGAATGTAAAAGATCCATGGCACAATTTTAAAGAGCAAGTGAATCAACCCCAAGTGTACTCGCCAATATTTCCCTTATTCAATATCACAAAAAAAGGCTGTCTATTGATTATCACATCTGTTATGGACCAGACCAGACACTCTCAAAACATTTTAAGAAGGTAGCCCAGATCCTAGATTTTTTTTATTGTAAAGTCAAATGTAAAGTGCTGCGTTCCAGACACCCAGAAGGATTTAAACTAGTCAGGCACACGGGAAGGGGAATTCACATGCGTGTATGGAATGAGCTGCCAGACGAAATAGTGGGGGCTGGTACAATTATAACATTGAGATGGGTACATGAATAGGAAGGGCTTAGAGGGATATTGGGCAAATGCTGACACATGGGACTATATTTATCCATCTAGAGAAGAATAGCTATAAGACAGATATTCTTCTATTTTCTATAATATATAAGAATAAAAGATAATAGATTTTAGTCAATCATGGTTTTTTTGACATTTGTTACAGGGAAGGTTTTAAAGCATTAAACCTTGCCCTGTCACTCTCTTAGGTCATAACTGGAATCTTAAATCTCTTCAAAGTTGTCAGTGTGTATGGAGACTGTAACACCAGTTGTCATGGCAATAGGCAATCTAAATCACAAATTGCAAACAAAAGCTTTACTCTAATCTTGAAAATTTCTCTTGAAAAATACTACTCAAATACTTCACAACATACAGGCAAGTCAGAAATTATGCATTTCTGGTGGGCTTTTTTTTATTTTCCCTAGCACTGCATACATTGGGGACACAAATATTAGATTACGTATAGTGTGGAAACAGGCCCTTCGACCCAACAAGTCCACACCGACCCTCCGAAGCGCACCCACCCAAACACATTCCCCTACACCTAACACTACGGGCAATTTAGCGTGGCCAATTCACCTAACCTGCACATTTTTGGATTGTGGGAGAAAACCGGAGCACCTGAAGGAAACCCACACAGACACGGGGAGAATGTGCAAACTCCACACAGACAGTCGCCTGAGGTGGGAATTGAACCCAGGTCTCTGGCGCTGTGAGGCAGCAGTGCTAACCACTATGCCACTGTGCTGCCCACTTGTCTACCAAAGAGGCAAATTTTTATAACTGTACCATTCACTTAGACTGAAAACAATTCTGGTGGAAGTATTTTTACCTTTAAAATCACATACCCAGAAATCAACCCATCTGTTTGCATACAATAGTTAGTTATAATACTGGGGGACCTTTGAAACAATATATTGGCCTTGGAGGGAACACTACATAGGTTTACAAGAATGATGCCTTGGTCATTGCCCTACATTTGTGTGCCATAAATGTTACTTACCACTTGTCAGCCTAAGACTGGACATTCTCAAAATCTTGTTACATTTTAACATGACATCTTCAATGTCTGAGAAGTTACAACTGGTGCAATCATCTGCGGTCAATCTTATTTGACCTTTGAATATTGTTCTGTCTCAGTCAGATTGCTAAAGAAGGATTCAGAAAAGATTTATAAGGATGTTACCAGGGTTGGAGGATTTGAGCTATAGGGAGAGGTTGAATAGCTGGGGCTGTTTTCCCTGGAGCATCACGGTGGCACAGTGGTTAGCACTGCTGCCTCACAGCGCCAGAGACCCGGGTTCAATTCCCGCCTCGGGCGACTGTCTGTGTGGAGTTTGCACGTTCTCCCCGTGTCTGCGTGGGTTTCCTCCGGGTGCTCCGGTTTCCTCCCACAATCCAAATATGTGCAGGTAAGGTGAATTGGCTATGCTAAATTGCCCGTAGTGTTAGGTAAGGGGTAAATGTAGGGGTATGGGTGGGTTGCGCTTCGGCGGGTCGGTGTGGACTTGTTGGGCCGAAGGGCCTGTTTCCACACTGTAATGTAATGTAATGTAATCTAATCTAATCTAATCAGAGGCTGATGTGTGTCCTTATTGAGATTTATAAAATCATGAGGGGCATGGACAGGATAAATAGACAAAGTCTTTTCCCTGGGGTGGGAGAGTCCAGAATTAGAGGACATTTAGAGGGTTTAGAGTGATAGGGGAAAGATATAAAAGAGGCCTAAGGAAC
The DNA here is from genome assembly GCF_004010195.1 of Chiloscyllium plagiosum. NCBI lineage: Eukaryota > Metazoa > Chordata > Chondrichthyes > Orectolobiformes > Hemiscylliidae > Chiloscyllium > Chiloscyllium plagiosum. The sequence goes on along the minus strand of NC_057716.1, from coordinate 73,141,400 downwards.
AGCTTTTTCAATAGAGGGTGGTATGTGTATGGAATGAGCAGCCAGAGGAAGTGGTGGAGGCTGATACAATTGCAACATTTAAAATGCACCTGAATGGGCATATGAATAGGAAGGGTTTGGGATGATATGGGATGGGTGCTGGCAAGTGGGACTAGATTGGGTCGGGATATCTGGTCGGCATGGACAGGTAGGACCAAAGGGTCTGTTTCCATGCTGTACATCTCTATACCACTAAATTTCTATAAAGAAGTAATAAGTGCAAAATATGTTTTTTCTTTACGTCTATCTAAACTTAAACCTCCTTTCATCACAATGTTTTTTGCCATTTTCTTTTTTAATATTGCTACCGCAATCAAGCATATCTGAATTTTTCTCACATGTTCATTTTGAAGTCCAAGATATAGTGGTCCTATCATTCCTTCTCAAAACCTGTAAACTTACTGAAAATCGTTACTTAAGTGTCTCTTGCTCCAAACTTTTCTTTCCCAGGACCTTAAAACTGTAGATCTCCTCAATACCATTAGACTTCCTTTGCCCGAGAGAGATACAGATATTTAAAACTAAAACTTATTGACACCTTCAATCTTATCAAGAAATGAATTTCAGCAAAAAACATTACAAACTTGCACACAAATGAATAATGCAAATTTGAAAAAGAAAATCAACTTGTAATATTCTACCAGATCATTTTTTGCAACATATAAAGATATGCACATATCAAAATTATTGCTACTTTTGAAGTTCATGTGCAGTATCTCTGTCTGGTTCTGTTGGCTTAGTCAATGAAATTTGCCCAAACTTAGATAAACCAGCACAAATGATTGAGGTATTTCCAGCTCAAGTTACATACAGTGCATACAGGGGCGGCACAGTGCTCAGTGGTTAGCACTGTTGCCTCACAGCACCAGGGACCCAGGTTCAATTCTAGCCTTGGGCAACTGTCTGCGTGGAGTTTGCACATTTGCCCCATGTCTGCGTGGATTTCCTCCAGGTGCTCCAGCTTCCTCCCACAGGCCAAAGATGTGTAGGTTAGGTGAACTGGCCGTGCTAATGCAGGCATAGCTGCATTAGTCAGGGGTAAATGTAGGGGAATGGTCTGTGTGGGTTGTTCTTTGGAGGGTCAGTGCAGCCTTGTTGGGCCGAAGGGCCTGTTTCCACACTGTAGGAAATCTAAAAAAAAATCAAGTTCCCACAGTGTTTTGCACTGGTTTGAAAAACATTGCAGAAGAAGCTAACCCAGCTGCAAAACAAAATAGCCAAGGCCCAGTCTGAAAATCTCACCATGGCAGGTTTTTGTAAATGTGCCTTGGGGAGTCTCTTAAAATTAAGCCATTTTAGTATAATGATATGAATAAAGACTTTGAAAATAAAATTAACAAGTATTTTACAGATATCATACACTAATGAAACCAAAATAAAGTTATCTATTATTTTTGGAAGTCATTTTCAGTTTAAAATCAGGCTGCACTCAGATGGTGGACGAGATACACTTATTAGAAAGACTTAGTTTATGATAAATCTATTTGCATATTTATTAATCAAATTGTAGGAGGTTACCATTCTTAAAAGTATCAAAGAATATTTTTTAATGCAAGGGCACAGTCTCGGGAGAAAATCTGTGTCTGTCTATGTCAAGAACTGGAGCAGAAACTTGAGCCATATTTTACACTTCACAGTGTAAGCACAGTCCGCACACTAGATTATCAATTATTCTCAAAGCAGCATTTTTGCTTCCATTCTCTATCTAACAAAAAATTCCAAAGTAACATTAAATCCAATTGTCACGAAAGAAATACAATTCTATATTACTCTGCAATCTTCAACTATAAATATCCTGATGTCTCAAAAGGAACATAAGAACTGACTTTCAGAGGTCTTGCCGCAATATGCTTTCTATTGGGCAAGCACCTACTGTGACATTTAACTTACCTTTTGCTTTCCCTAGAGGTAATAGTAGGTCTGATTTCAGCAGAAGATTTCTCCAGGCTTCAGGCAATAGCATAAATAAATGAAAGCTCAAGTGATATTTAAGCAGACTCGACATAGCCTAACAATTTTTCAACAGTAATTAAAGTTTTAATAATACTCAAACTACTTATTTGCTTAACTACTCAATAATATGTTATCGAAAGGGCAAACTCAATAATTATCAATATATTAGAAATGAAAGTTATTTTAGCCCTTCACTGTAATGAAGGGCTAACCATTTACGGGTAGAATATTACTGTAATTCTTTTAAATATTTGACTTCTAAAATTTATCCTTTTTTTCTTTTCATTCTTTCATAGAATATATGTGTCAATGGCAGGTTGCCCATCACTTACTATATCTGGGATGGTTGTGGTAAGCCACTGTCTTAAACTATTGCAGTCTATGCAATATAGGTACATAGCGTTGTTAGAAAAGGAGTTCCAAGATTATGATCCAGTGTCAGTGAAGGATTAATGGTATAGTTCCAAGGTTGAATTTGATAATACCCCATTGATGCATTTGGAAGTGGGTTGGGGGTATGTTTGAAGGTCGACCTATAAAGTTCCTCAGATTACCTCACATTGAGCTTGTACCAGCCCTGACCTCTCAAATGTATGGTGGGTCATGTCACAGTTAAGTGGACCTGCCTGCCTTTTCTCCAACAGAGGCTTTTAAATGGCCAATTTGTAACTATCAAATGGCTGTTTCCCACCAAGCTTCAATTGTCAGGCTGGTGGGAGGTGAGGTGGTGTTCAGAGGTGAGGGAAAGCTTGGAAAAGGACCATACTCAGGCCTTGGGTGGGGAAGTACATTGATCAACTGCCATTTTTCAAAGTTACAACAGAACCACCCCCTCCCCTTATCCTACACACACACACATACACATACACACATCCAGTGACCTGAAATCAGTCTCTACAGCAATACTCCCACATGTCTCCCCCTAACACCAAATTCCCTCGGTGTTAACCCCATTCCCTTCCATACCTTCTTGATCCTGGATTTTCTACTGTGTCCTGTTCACAACAGCTTCAGGTCTTGCAGGAGATAGAGAGGCTCTGACCAATTCAATTGGCTGGCAGATCTCAACTCAAGTGATGGACAGAATCCAGTAATTAATGCTCACTGAAACAGTACCAGTGCCAATCTTTGGATGGGAAGAGAAATCCCGCCATCCTAAAACCCTCGCTCAAGTCAAGATGGTGAATGGTTTGGAGAGGAGCTTGTGGTCCCATGTACCTGGGGCCCTTGACTTCAACTGGACTGCTGGAAATTGTAGTCTGAATTAAATTTACCCTTTCAAGCCCAAAATTGTTCTCTCCAAATCATCTATTCTTAAATTCACTCATGGGATGTGTGTGGTGTTGGCCGGCATTTGTTGTCCATCCTGAGTTACTCTTGACAAGGTGCAGTCTATTTGGCACAGTAGGCTCACAATAGCCTTAGGGATGGAACTTCAGGATTTTGACACAATGACACTCAAGGGATGGTGGTCTTGAAGTGAACTGGCAGGTGGTAGTGTTCCTACATGTCTGTTACCATCGTCCTTCTAAACATTATTGGTTTTGGGTTTAGAAGCTATATAATGAGCTTTGGTGAATTTCTGTAGTGCATCTTGTTGATGGTACACACTGCTGCTACTGAGCAATGGTGGTGGATGTAGCGCATGTTTGTGGATATGGCTCCAATCAAGTAGGCTGCATTGTCCTGGATCATGGTCAAGCATTAAGTTTTATTGAGCTGTACTTGTAGGTAGTGGACAGGCTTTGGGAGTCAGAAGGTGAGTTGCTTTCTGCACCGTTCCTAGCCTCTGACCTGCTCTTGTAGCCTGTATAGTTATATGGCTAGTCTAGTTTCTGGTCAATGATAACCACCATGAAGTTATGGTAGGGTTTCAATAATGGTAATGGCAAATATCATTATATATTACTATCAGTAACAACAATGCCATTAAATGTCAAAAAGTTGTGGTTAGATTCCCTCTTGTTTGAAACTGTCATTGCCTGACATTTCAGTTGTGCAAATGTTACTTTCTACCTTACAATGTGAGCCTGTCTATTGTCCAGGTCTTGCTACATTTGGACACAGACTGCTTTGGTATCTGAGGAATCGCAAATGGGGCTCAACATTATGCAATCAGTGGTGAACATCCCCACTTCTGACCTTAGGATGGATGGAAGGTCAGTGACGCAGCTGAAGATGGTTGGGCCAATGATACTACCCTGACGAACTCCTGTGGAGGTGTCATACAGAATGCAATGACTGTCCTCCAACAGCCACAACCATCTCCATTTCTATCAGGTAAAACTCATGCAATGAGAATGCAATTTCCATGAGGTGTACTTACAGACACTTTGCTGCACAGAAGAAATTGGCATTGGTTTTGTAATTCTATAGCTGATTGCAAGGCAATATCATGAAGAATTCTGAAAACATAACAATTCCATAAACACTTCAATAAACCGGCAGCTAGCAACTAGTAAGCAATGTGCTCAATTGGTTGAGAGGAGATTTGATAGAAACATTCAAAGTCATGAAAGGTTTATATGGAAAAGATAGACGGGTCAAGAACCACAGGACACAGATTTAAGATTACTATTAAATGTGTGCACATGATTTTATAGTAAAAAAAAATACTGAATACTAAGCAAAATAAATCCCATGAAAGCTATTTTAAATTAAATAGAATAAGCATTATATATAAATTAGCAGTGGATTACCCAGAAGTCAAAATTATTTATCTGGAAAGACTTGGAAAAACAAGGAATTCTCCTGTTTGTAATAAATGTTGGCTGATTAGGATAATGGATCAGTCAGATGTCAGATATATGTTAGAAGGTGTCCTATTGATTAAAAATCTGTTACCACTTCATCTGATGTGCTACAGCAAGCAAATACATTTTATCCATTCTGCAAGTTCCTTAAAGCATGACATTTTCCATGGAAACCATTACTGAGCAATGTAGCAACAATTTTATATTTAGACATTGTTAATGTCACACATCAAAATGATTGAAAGACTGAATAATTTGACAGGGAAGCAGAATGTACTCGATACATACAAAGGTCATGCTGAGAAAGTTCCATGGTAAAATTATTTCGGTCTTTAATCTCACACCCGACAAATCACCTGCACTTTTTTTAAACAGTACTTAAAATAAAATTATCAAGTTGTCTCAATTGAAATTTAAGCAACTTACAGACAATATTAATAAGATAAAAAAATTAGATTAGACTGCATTAAAACCACATTTACTGGATATAAACACTATCACAAACAAATTTGCAAAAATTGGCACATTTCTATAAGGTTGGACTAACTTTCAGGTCAAAACTGAAAAAAATATCTAGATCTGACACTCAGTAGTGTTGTATAAAGCTATGGTTTTCAAAGGGTTAGTGTTGGACAGTGCATTTGGTTCCACCCAATCTGATGCTGTTACAAGCGTATGGACAAGTGTCATTGGTCCAGCAGATCAATACCATAGCTGAAGAAACAGAAGTTGTAGCTTACTGAGATGAGACTACATTCTCCAGGAATAAAAGTATGCCACAAATGACTTGACAATGTAAGGAGCGTAAGAGAGTTGAAAATATATGTTATTCACAATTAATACTTCTCATTTTTGAGCCTTCAAGTGTGTCTTAAACTCAATATCCTTGCAGTAAAAAGTAAAATACAGTAAAGTCATCACAGTACCACTATCCCATTAGACAGAGACAGAGATAGAGACAGCGGTTGGTGGTTTAACCTGAGGGTTACCAAAGCTCAGGCAAGGACGGCCAGTCATAGTGACCTCAGTCGGCATGGCGACAATTTGCATTGCAGCTCAGCTAACCAACCCCCATGATTTTGTAATAGAAGCTTGAGTTTGATCAGTTTCAATAGAATAATTAGTTCAGAAGCAAACTGTTGCTGATCAGCCAGTGAAACAACAGCCATGTGAAGATTTAATTGTGCATTTCAGACTTATGGGGAAGGAAGAATCTATTGATATTACCTATGTTGGCATAAAGAATACTACATTCTGTGAACAGGAGGAATATGTGACTTTTCAGAACTGGTGGAAATGTTTCCATTTTAATCACTACTGAAGAAAGTTCAGATGGAAAAATGAGCAAAGATTGCCAGTAGAAGCAAACACAGTCGGTTCTGATATAACGTGATAGTTCCGTTCTCGTGAGATCTTGGGTTATAAGAATATCGCACAATAGCAGTGCCATTTCAACTAATGGGGCTGGAATCGCATTATAGGAGAAAGTGAGGACTGCAGATGCTGGAGATCAGAGTCGAGGGTGTGGTGCTCAAAAAGCACAGCAGGTCAGGCAGCATCCAAGGAGCAGGAGAATCGATATTTGGGGCATAAGCCCTTCCTGATTATGGTGCTTTTCCAGCACCACACTCTTGACTGGAATCGCATTATAGCCACGTTTGCATTGCATAAATAACAATCTAAATTCTTCAATCACGTTAAAGCCAATTCGCATTGAAGAAATACACATTATAGCAGAACAGCTTGTATCAAGAACAAGAAGGATCTGTTCAATCCATTGAGTTTACCGACAAATCTTTAACTGACATTGTTCAGATAGCAAGGCAGCCTGCAAAACAAGAAGAATTGTCAGTATCAGTGAGAAAAGATAATGCTGAGAAAGCAACAATCATCTAATACCACGATAGTGAAAAGACCTAATTTACCAGCTGGACATCCACAAAAGTAGACAGGCAGGAAGCTGGAAGAACACAGCAAGCCAACCAGCATCAGGAAGTGGAGAAGTCGACATTTTGGATGTAACTGTTCTTCAGGACTGGGGATGGGTGTAAGGGGAGCTGCAGATAAAGGGAGCAGGGTAGTGAAGTGGGGATAGGTGAAGGCAGATAGAGGTAAGACCTGATTGGTCAATGGAAGAGTGAATCCAGTTGGTGGCAAGAGGAGTGGAAGGGAGGGGGAGGGGCTGGGAAGGGAGTTGGGGGATGGGAAGGGCAGTTATTTAAAGTTGGAGAACTCAATGTTTAGACCTCTGGGCTGTAGGCTGCCCGGGCAGAAAATGAGGTGTTGTTTCTCCAATTTGTGGTTTGGTTCATTGTGGCAATGGAGGAGGCCAAGGATGGTCATGTTGGGAAGGGAGTGGGAAGAGGAATTAAAATAGACTGCGACTGGTAGTTCCAGTTGGCCCCTGCAGGCCCGGCTGAGATGCTTGGTGATCTGTACCATAAATTTATGTTTGGTCTCCCCGATGTGCACAATGAACCCTTCTCTACTCCAAAGACCACATCTGGAGTAGATTAGATTAGATTAGATTAGATTAGATTAGATTAGATTACTTACAGTGTGGAAACAGGCCCTTCGGCCCAACAAGTCCACACCGCCCCGCCGAAGCGCAACCCACCCATACCCCTACATGTACCCCTTACCTAACACTACGGGCAATTTAGCATGGCCAATTCACCTGACCTGCACATCTTTGGACTGTGGGAGGAAACTGGAGCACCCGGAGGAAACCCACGCAGACACGGGGAGAACGTGCAAACTCCACACAGTCAGTCGCCTGAGGCGGGAATTGAACCCGGGTCTCTGGCGCTGTGAGGCAGCAGTGCTAACCACTGTGCCACGTACTGTGACCAATTTTCATCATCTTATTTTTAAAAAATGTTATTTCATTGGAGACTGTTCAGTGAAGATGCATTAGATTGGAGGCTTGCATAGAGAAACTTGGGCGACAGCATCTCAAACATGCAGATATTCACAGCCATGCACATTCAGACTACAAATCCTTCCCACAAATGTAGCATATAGGTATTTAAACAATGTCTTTCAACACATTGTGACATATCTGATACATGTGGGACTTCTGACCCAGAGTTAGGGACACAAAGACTGCGCCCAACAGCCCTTACTTGCGATCCAGTGATTTTCAACTGGTATGCCCCAATAAATTGAGAAGTGTGTTGCATAATTCTCAGGAAGCAGCATTGCTTTATTTAAGCATTGAGGCCACATCCATGCTTCTGATCTCCTCTGGAGCCTTGGTGTCTATTACTGAAGGCAGTGCCAAGGACCAGGTCAAAGTTGAAACTTTATTGCTGGAACAGCACAGCAGCTCAGGCAGCATCCAGGGAACAGGAGATTCGACGTTTCGGGCACAGGCCCTTCTTCAGGCCTGTGCCCGAAACGTCGAATCTCCTGTTCCCTGGATGCTGCCTGACCTGCTGTGCTGTTCCAGCAATAAAGTTTCAACTTTGATCTCCAGCATCTGCAGACCTCACTTTCTCCTCAAGGACCAGGTCAAGTTCACTTGACTTCTAGCTTTTGGTAAGGTGAGAACCTAAATATTAATGAAGCAAATTTGGTCATTAACAAGGTGTTTAACAAGCTATAATCCCCTTAATTTGCATTTTGCTGGTGTCTATTGAGACATTTGTTATGCCATTTGTCTGAAACAAAAAAAATGGTACGAGATGCTCCCAATGTTTAAATAGGCTTCTCTGGACTTCTTGCACAATTCTGTCACATTAGATTGGAGGCTTGCATAGAGAAACTTGGGCGACAGCATCTCAAACATGCAGATATTCACAGCCATGCACATTCAGACTACAAATCCTTCCCATAAATGTAGCATATAGGTATTTAAACAATGTCTTTCAACACATTGTGACATATCTGACCATGTCACTCAGACTCCTGTAAGATTCTGCTGTATATGTTTGCTCCTGTAGTTGAATTTCAAATGTTCAGGAATGACTCATGCATTAAGCTACCAAAATGTAGATAGTCTACATTGGGCTTTTGGGCAGTTACATTTTGTATCTCTTTTGATTAGTCCTGCAGTATAATTTCATAGCACAAAACAAAATTAAAAACAGCTCACAAAATCTTAAAAGAAGCTGCCAGTTTCTGAAAGAGCATTCCCCTTCAGGTGGGGTTCCACTGCAGCATGAAGAAAACGAGGTTAATGTGGCAGTAGGTCTTTGTCAGTTAAACTGGAAGCAGGGGAAAGTAAGGACTGCAGATGCTGGAGATCAGAGCTGAAAATGTGTTGCTGGAAAAGTGCAGCAGGTCAGGCAGCATCCAAGGAGCAGGAGAATCGACATTTCGGGCATGAGCCCTTCTTCAGGAATGATTCCTTGGGTGCTGCCTGACCTGCTGCGCTTTTCCAGCAACACACATTCAAACTGGAAGCAGGTCTCACTTCCCCATTCTTCATGTTTAGCTCAGCTAGAGTACTGCCCAGTTTCAGATGGGATTGACTTGCTCCCATTCTTCAAAAACCTTGGATAAATTTCTTAGTTTGCAAATAATAAGATTGATTGTAGCTGCAGATAAGTTGATTGTTCAACAAGTCATTTATACTCAATCATTTTAGACAAGTTATGATACACCTCCAGTGGAGTAAGGCTTTTCACATGCTTTTGCCACAAATCTTGCCATAGCCCACATCACTCAGGGTCTTATAAAATTCCACACAATATGTTTGCCCCTGAAATAAAATCCAGTGGTCAGGTAGGAACACAACCACAGTGCCACAGACCTGACGTTATTTAAAACTATACAGAAGTATCATAGAACACCTATGGTGGGACTTTTACCACAGATAGGAACACAATTATCGCTCCACAAGGCTCCACTGATAAATGGCACTCAACTCAAAGTGTGCCACAATGAGGTTATCTAACTAGTCAATCTCTTTGCATAAGTATATTAATGTATCAGTGACAGATTGTTTCAACATCCTAAAGAGAAAAATAGAATAAAGCTACATCATCTAAGGATGCAAAGAAAAACATCAGTAATGCCACCTTGTCTCAGATTCAAGTGGAAAGTTATATGGTTTACAAAGACATCTGACAATGTATAGATTACTGCTTGCAATAATTCCTTGCTTTGGATCATTGCTTTGCATGTTGAATTCAAGAGTAACTGATATTTGTACTGCTATAGAAGATATCTGTTTTATTTATAACAATGCTGCTCCAGAGAAACCAGTCAGTGTTGTCATAATGCGGCAACACAATTGATTGACACAGTACATCTAATATTTCATCCTTTCCATAATAAGAATAAGTCAATGGCAGGGCTGCAAATATAAATTAAAACAGAGACATATATGGTAACATAATTATTAAACCAAGTAATTTCAGGTCTACAAAGACATATTAGCTGGCATTGCTCATGGATATAAATGACGTTTCTTTCTCACTCTACTGCTGTTGTTTGAATTTTTGATCACGCATGAGAGTCAGTCCTTGCTGTCCCAGTTTAGTTTACTTTTTCAAGTAATTCAAATAATTCAAAAATTATTCAAATTTTTTGTCTGTGCACCCTCCCATCTTCCTTCTCTCTCTGATCTTATTTTGAATCACGATTCCTTCCATCCACATTTTGGCTGTATCTCAATTTGCTGCACATTTGAAATTCGGACTTGGCTGCTGTCAAAATTTCTCCCTTTGGCTCTCTTCAACCATTTCAAAATCACTGTAATAAAGTCAGAAATTCAGTCAGGTCTTTGAAATAGGGCTGATATTTTTGAAGTATCAAGTGAGCGTTGCCAGTAATGGACAGATAGAATTAAGCGGTCCCACAACCAACAGATCAGATTTAAATTCTTCAGCCCGACTACATCCATTTGGAACAACTAAACAACTCACAAGAGATGCAGGCTTCACAAACATCCCCATCCACACTGATGGGGGAGGCGAACATGTCAGTGCAAAACACAAGACTAAAGTATTTACATCCATCTTCAGCCAGAATTGCCAATTGGATGATCCAACTCAACCTCCATCTAAGGTCCCCACCATCAAAGATGCCAGTCTTTATACAATTCAATTCACTCTATATGAGATCAAGAAAAGACTGAAAGCACTGAACAGTGCAAAGGTTATCGGCTTTGACAATCCCAACAATATGCTATGCAGAAGACCAAACCCTCTCAAAATATATTAAGAAGATTGCCTAGACCCCAACTTTTTCTTACTTTTAAAGGCAAATGTAAGGCAAGTGTTCTAGATTCAATTCGGCTGATCAAACTGCCAGGCAGGAAGGAAAACATAATTTATTCTTACACTATAGTCAAAATACCAAAGAAAGAAGAATTGAAGTAATAACTTTATTGGAAAACTTAGAGTCATAGAGGTGTACAGCACAGAAACAGACTCTTCAGTCCAACTCGTCCATGCCAACCAGATATCCTAAATTAATCTAGTCCCATTTGCCAGCACTTGTCCCATAATCCCTCTAAACCATTCCTATTTATGTACCCATCCAGATGCCTTTCAAATGTTGTAATTGTACTAGCCTCCAGCACTCCCTCTGGCACTTCATTCCATACATTTCATTCCATCTTTTGCATTAAAATGTTGACGCTTAGGTCCCTTTTAAATATTTCCCTTCTCACCTTAAATCTATAGCCTCTAGTTCTGGACTCCCCCACCACAGCGAAAAGACATTGTCTAATTACCCTATCCATGCCCCTCATGATTTTATAAAGCTCTAAAAGGTCACCCCTCAGCCTCCGATGCTCGAGGCAAAACAGCCCCAGCCTGTTCAGCCTCTCCCTGTTGCTCAAATCCTCCAACCCTGGTAACATCCTTGTAAATCTTTTCAGAACCCTTTCAAGTTTCACAACATTCTTCCCATAGGAGGGAGGCCAGAATTGCACACAATATTACAAAAGTGGTCTAACCAATGTCTTGTACAGTCACAACACAACCTCTCAACTCTTAGACTCAGTGCTCTGACTAATTAAGAAAGCACACTAAATGCCTTCATCATTATCCAATCTGCTGAGACTCGACGTTCAAGGAACTATGAATCTGCACTCCAAGGTTTCTTTGTTCAGCAACACTCCCCAGGACCTTACCATTAAGTGTACAAGTTCTGCCCAGATTTGCCTTTCCAAAATGCAGCACCTCACATTTGTTAAGACATGGGGTAAACACTCCTGCCTAATAAAAGCAGCAACACAGTAAAGATTTATCCCATGCAGTAATCTGTGAAAATTCGAGAGACCAAGTATTATTTACACTAAAATTTAACAACTTTATTTCGTAAAGTGTAAGAGAGAATAATTAACTAACAACTATTTTCAACTCCTTCCTCTAACCTATCTTTTACCTTGCCCTTCCACAATACTAGTCTGATAAAATTCCCAATTAAGATTTACAAAACAAAATTTCTTATCTCCAAACGAGACAGCTTTCAGTTTTCTCTGTGTTCCTGTCTTCTTTTCTTCTTCTAGGGGATTCTGCTTCGCACGTTACTGATCGATAAAGGTGCCTTTAAGAGAGCTATTTTTCAGGCAGTCTTTTTACATGCTGGTGGCCTGGCAGTTCTCCTCCCTTATGTTCAATTTTCCCTGGTTTTAACCCCCAAAGCATTGGATTTTAAGATTGTCAATATATGAAATTCAAACTGGATTGGAGTTTCTAGGGAACCAGCTAATTGAGTTGTTTGACCAAATGTTACTTTTTTGTCAGAATATTTGGTTCTGTCAGATAGTTGTGTTGCTTATAGCTCTCTTAAAGGTACATGTTCATAACTCATTTATCTAAATTAAACTCCATCTGCCACTCCTAGGCCCATTGACCCATCTATCAAGATCCCATTGTACTCTGAAGTTAATGGAATATTTAACTAAATTATTTAACTACTAAACATCAACTGTTCCTTAGCAAATGCAAATTCAGTAAAATAGATTGTCTCACATGCAATTCTCCATCCAGGAAAAAAGAACATCAAGAGAAACATCAGAAAGAGAAAACAAGCATTTTGCTGTTGCAGGGAGAGGCATATGGCAGCTTCCAAAGCCCAGCAGCTAGTGAATGTTAAACTAAATTCTGGTTCTGTGGGAGCTTGACCCCATACCTTCACGCTATTTCTATTAGATTCATAGAGTCATGTAGCATGGAAACAGACCTTTCCATCCAACCCATGCACGCCAGCCATGTTCCCAAACTAAACTAGTCCCACTTGCCTGTGTTTGGCCCATATCCCTCTAAACTTTTCCTATTCATGTACTTATCCAAATGTCTTTTAAATGTTGTAACTATACCTGCATCCGTCACTTCCTCTGGCAGTTCATTCCACGCATGAACCACCTTCTGTGTAAAAACGTTGCCTCTCATGTCTTTTTTAAAACTTCCTCCTCTCATCCTAAAAATATGCCCTCTAGTTTTGAACTCCCCCATCCTAGGGAAAAGACCCTTGCTATTCACCTTATCCTATGCCCCTCATGATTTTATAACCTCTAATAAGGTAACCTCTCGATCTCCTACACTCCCAACCTATCCAGCCTACTTATTTTAAAAAAGCCCCAAGGCCTCACAAAAGCTGTTCACTTTATTGAGTCGAACAGACCGCTTATCACCTCTGTCTCAAACTCTCTTCATAAAAAAAATCAAGACAAAATACACCTCTTAAAGCCATAGTATCATCACAAATAGTACTGAATATAACTGACAATGTGGAAAATTGCCCAGACCTGTCCTATCCGCAAAAAGCAAGACAAATCTAATTGAACTAATTACCACCCTATTAGTGCACACTCGAGCAATAGCAGAGTGATTTGAGATGTTGACAACTGTGTTATCCAGTTGCAAAGTTATAATAGGCTCATTAATGCTTACCTTGGCTTCTCAGTTTCTCATCTCTACAGGCTTAATTCAAACATGAACAAAATAGCTGAACTTCTGGGGTAAGGTGACAATGACAGAAATTGACATCAAGACTATATTTGACTGAGAAAGGCATCAAAAAGCTTTCGCAAAACTAGAGTCAGAAGGAAAACTCTCTGTTGATTCAAGCCACAACTAGCACAAAGGAAGATGGCTGTGACTGTAGAGGTCAATCATCTTAATCCAAGGACATTTCTGCAGGAGCTCCTCAAGGTAGTGTTCTAGGTCCAGTCATCTTCAGTTGCTTCATCAATGACCTATCAATGTCCTTCACTCCATCATAAAGTCTGAAGTGAGGTGTTTGCTGGTTATTTCACAATGTTCAGCACCACCCATAATTCCTCACAAACTGAATTATCCAGGATTGGTTTGATAAGTGACTTGTAACATTTACATTGCTCAAGTATCAGGCAATGACCATCTCTAGCAAAAAAGAATCTAGCAATCATCTGTTGGTGCTCAGAAGTATTACCATAATCCCCCACTGTTAATATTTTGAGGGTTACCATGAACCAGAAACTGAACTGAAGCAGCTGGATAAATACTGTGGCTGCAAAAATAGATTATAGGCTATGCACCCAGCAGTGAATAATTCACCTTTTGACTCCTTATAGCCTGTGTGACCCGCAAGACACAGGTAAAGGGTGTGATGGAATAATATCCAATTACCTGGATGAGTGTAGTTCCAACAAAGAAGTTTGGCACCATTCCAGGAAAAGCAGCCTTTTTCACTGACCCCATAGCCACAAACAATGACTCCCTCCACCATCGATGCTCATGGCCAGCAGTGTGCATCATCTATAAGATGCATCAAAGTACTTCATCATTCTGTTAACTGTCAACACCTTCCAAACCATAACCCTTACAACCTAGGAGGACAAGAGCGACAGATGCATGGGAGCACTACTACAGAGAAGTTCCTTTCCAAGTCACCCAACATGCTGACTTGGAAATATACTGTCATTCCTTCGCTGTTACTGAAACTCCCCTGCTTACACCTTTGAGAGGGAACCTCAATCCCGAGGATTGCAGCAATTCAAGAAGGCAACTCACTAATCACCTTCTCCAGGGCAGTTAGAGATGGGAAATTAATGTTCGCTTAGTTGTCAACATTCACATCCTGTGAACGAATAAAATTATTTCTTCAATTAAAACCTGATCATTTTCATGTTAACGCATTGAAGAAAAAATAGACGTAAAGAAAATCCTTCATGTAAATTTAGGGCACCTCCAAATTTTGTGCAAATTACAAGATCACCATACTACATTCGAGACAAGTCAAGACTACTGATATTAATTGGATTTACTGTTTTGGTCTGTTAATCTGAACCAAACAGCTGCTTTTCTGCAATCTCTGTGGTGACATTGAGGTAGGCACACAAGATGCTCAGTTTAAGACAGAAAACAGAATTTGCACTCTCTAATGCTAAATGGGTAACTATCATTTAAATGCTAGAATAAACAGTTAATTCCGCTGTAATAGTCATTCATACATCCAACATATGTTATTGTTTATTTCCACTGAGTATTGCTAACAGAAAAGTGCGTGATTAAAGCTTTTGTCTTGCACTTTTCAGGACAAATGCTGAAATGCCAAATTTTAAACAGTAATATATATCACACAAGTAGTAAGCTAATTGTTGTCAAATTGACTGAGATTGGTCAAGTCATTGCCATGAAGAATACATCAAGGAACTATTGTCTCCTGTGTTTTAATTTAAATTGTGTCTTTTTGTACGAAATTAGACTTGCCAACCAATCAGTTCATTTCTCTCAAGCATTATACAAAGTTAAACGCTTTTGAAGTTTGACATTCTGTCTCAATTTGCAGAAATACTCAAATTCTGTTCAACTCAGCAACTATTTCCATTCAATCAAATGCCCTCCTGTGTATTGGAAGGTAATTGAGAATGTTTGCAAAAGTTCACACCATGAAGGAAAATTTCATTTTGATCTGTTTGTGCACCAGGGAATTCAGGTAACTGATCGCCCAGCACTTAATCAGTTGAGGCAGCAAACAGGAAACCTGCATTGCTGACTGTTTGCATGCTGAAAAGAGAATTGGCAGCACGTTTGGTGAGTGCATGTTTCAGTGAGTATTAAAGGCAGCCTTCCTTTCTTATTGCACAAAACATAATTGTCTGTGGAAGATTTAGAGAAGCAAAAACACAATTGACAAAACAACAGGCGAGAGAGAAGGTTCCCAGGATTTCTGATGCAAAGCTCAAAGCTTCAGCACATAAATTGCACTGGAATCACCGGCTATGTGGCCAGGTAGACCTGGGGCACCCAGAAGCCACCATTTGATTTGATAAAATGGTTCGAGTCCAGAAGGCACAATGAACTGCTCGAGAATGATGGGCATGATTGCAGCTGACAATATATTGGGCATTCATCTGCACAGTTTATTATATATGAGCACAAACCTGCAGGAGGTTGAGTGAGTAGATTTGCTTTTGTTTGCAATATTTTTAGATTTCACAGAATCCCTACAATGTGTAAACAGGCCATTTAGCTCATTAAGTCGACAATGACCCTACAAAGAGCATACCCTGACCCACCTCCCTAGCTTATCCCTGTAACCTTACATTTCTCATGACTAATGCACACGTCTTTAGACTGGTGAGACAAAACTGGAGCACCCATAGGAAACCCAAGCAAACATGGGAGAATGTGCAAACCGACAGTGCCCAAGGCTGAAACTGCACCCAGGTCCCTGGCACTGTGAGGTAGCAGTGCTAACCACTGAGACACCACACCATCCTTGTGCAATTGATTTGCAGTCCCTGCTAACCAGATGCATGAAGTTCAGTTACTGGCACCTCACAGTGAAACTGCCTGTGATCCTCATGAAGTTTTGGTTACACCACGTGCTTCTCTTTGGCAAGCAAGAATGTAATGCAGTCAGCTCTCATATAATGGACAACTTGAATGACCTTGCTTATGAACAGTGGACAGCAAGTGGCAAGATGTTGCAAACAGCTTCAGCTTGAACCTGAATGGAGCCTGATACATCAAACATTCATTGTCACATTCACTTTCACAGCTGCTGGCAATGCACAAGACCAAAAGAAATAGGAACAGGAATAGGCTGTTCAGCCCTTTGGGCATGGTCCACCATTCAATGGGATCATGGCTGATCCAACATTCCTCACTTCCACTTTCCTGCCCTTTCCCCACTACCCTAGATTCCCCTACCGAGCAAGAATCTACTTATCTAGCTATCTATCTGGCTCAGGAGACAGTGAGGACTGCAGATGCTGGAGATCAGAGCTGAAAAATGTGTTGCTAGAAAAGCGCAGCAGGTCAGGCAGCATCCAAGGAGCAGGAGAAGCCTCACTCCTGATGAAGGGCTTATGCTCGAAACGTCGATTCTCCTGCTCCTCGGATGCTGCCTGACCTGCTATGCTTTTCCAGCACCACAGGTTTGTGATGTGGCCAATTATATAGGTCTCAGATAAAGTCAGGTTCAGTATGAAGAACAAGTTACAGACTGCTGGAAAAGCTCAGCAAGTTTGGCAGCCATCTGTGGAGAGAAATTAGAGTTAATGTTTTGGGTCGAGTGACCATTCCTCAGAATTCTGATTTTCTACAGAGAGGCTGCCAGACCTGCTGAGCTTTCTCAGCAATCTCTATTTTACTATGTGATTTACAGCATCCACAGTTCCTTCATTTTTTTTCAAGAACAAGTTAACCTGGTGTATTTAGAAAACAAAATGGTTTATTACCAAATGCAAATTTACTCAAAGTTGCAAACAGCTTGGATCATATGTATAAATATCATTTTTTTTTAAAAATACAGACACACAACAATTTGAGGCAAAATCAAACAAATTAAAACTCAGCAGTGTTAACTTTTACTAGTCTGGCCTAGTAATAGTTAAAGTCATGAATATAGGATAAGTCATCAGTCGTCACAAATGGTGCTCTGATTCTGAAGTTATTCTGCACACACAAGGTGCTAGCACTGAGACATCTTCCTGGAACGGTTGTAACTGGCTGGATTTCCTTTGTCATCCCCAGCTGGCACCCTGGCATCCCAATTATTTGGCATCTTACAGCTCCTTCCCATCTGGCACCCTACCCTCCCAACACCCAAACATCACAATTACTTATCCACTTGCCCTTTCACTACAGCTGTCAGGATATGTTACATTTCAGAATGCAGCAACTGACTGCTGTGAAAAGAGGACATGAGTTTCTTTTGTCTAATGGTTGTAACGCCAAGAAAGAACTGTCAGAATGGGAGTCTGCATCTGTGATTCTGAGGAAGCCCTGAGCAGTTTCCTTCTTTCATAAAATAAAGGCCAAGGTGGCAATCTTATACATTGGAAAATCTGGTGCAATATTTAGTTCATACCTTTCATCACATTATTCAGTCGTGGGAAGTCCAGTTTTCACATGTGGCAGAAAGATACTTTACAGCCTGTTTAGAAAATTTTTCACATCTATAACTCAGATTCACAATCATCCAATAGCTGTTGGAATTTATTGGTCATGTCTATCTTTCAGAATAGTAGAACCACTGACCAGTTCCAGTTAGGATGCAAACAGGTCAATCTTCAATCTGAGTTGTTCTTTGCAATGATTACAGCAAAGTCTTTTTCCTCGTTCTCAACTTCATTAGATACACTAAAATAGAGATAAATATTAAAGGAAATCAAATTCCCTGTTCACAACTGCTTAGGGAAGAAAATTATCCAACAATACCAAGAATTGCCAGTAGCAGTGGTGGACTCTCCCTCTTTATGGGCATTTAAACGGGTATTGGATAGGCATATGGAGGATAGTGGGCTAGTGTAGGTTAGGTGGGCTTGGATCGGCGCAACATCGAGGGCCAAAGGGCCTGTACTGTGCTGTATTTTTCTATGTTCTCTGTTCTAATTGTAAAGAATTGATAGATATGAGGACATTGAATTTTCTGTCTTCATTTTTCCTGTCTAAATATTCATTGACTTTTTGGAACTCTGTACAATATTAATGAAAATGGAGTCATAAAAAGAATTTTGGTTTTAAGCTGATCAAATATTAATATCCTTGGTATTGCAGCAGTAATAAGTTGGAGCTGTAAGAGGATGTATATAAAATATGTAAGAAACAGAAAATAAATTCTTATGAAGTCGGTTCATTTATTTCAGCAAGTTACCAAGTCAGTAAATACAAAGTATTTGACTTTTTAAAATTGGTACACTTCTGCAAGAATGAAGAGCAAGCAGATTAGTTTTCACAGTCACAAAAATGGAAATTATCGATCTGCTGAACTGCAGAGACATATGCTTCAGATGTGCCAAGGTTGCATTGGAACTAGCACAAATAAGAATTAAAAGAGGTCATTTTCAACACCCATCACCTTGTGGAATCATTCACTGACTAACTGAAGAAACTGCTAGAGCTTCATTCATCTGAAGTTATGAAAAAGTGCCAGAAGCCAGGTACGACCCTGGAGATAAAGTTGAAAATTACTCTTATGTGGACCGAAGCAATGACAGGTACCTATTTGTGCATTAGGTTTGAACCAGTACCCAAATAAAACTATAATTGTTTTAGTAAAACCAGAACTGAAGAGATCATATTTACAAAGGGGTCATTTTAGAAACTCATTTGGAAAACACAGAGTCATACAGTATGGACACAGACTCCTTGGTCCAACTCATCTGCACCAACAAGATAGCCCATCTGACTTAGTCCCATTTGTCAGCATTTGGCCCATATCCCTCTAAACCCTTCCTATTCATTTACCCATCCAGATACTTCTAAAGTGTTATAATTGTACCAGCTTCCGCCATTTCCTCTGGTAGCTCATTCCATACATACACCAACCTCTGTGTGAAAAAGTTACCCCTCAAGTCCCTTTTAAAATTTTCCTCTCTCACTTTAAACCTATGTTCTCTAGTTTTGGACTCTTCCACCTGAGCTAAAAGACCTTGGCTATTCACCATATCCATGTCCCTCATGATTTTATAAACTTCTAAAAAGTCACCCCTTAGTCTCCGATCTTCTGAGTAAAAAGTCCCAGCCTATTCAGCCTCTACTAATAAGTCAAATCCTCATGTCCTGGCAAAATCGTTGCAAGTCTTTTCTGACCCCTTTCACGTTTTGTAACATCCTTCCTATAGCAGAGAGAGCAGAATTGAATGCAGTATTCCAAAAGTGGCCTAACCAATGTCTTGTACAGCCACAACATGATCTTCCAACTCCTATACTCAATGCACTGATCAATAAAGATAAGCATACAAAACACCTTCTTTATTAACATGTCTACTTGCGACTCCACTTTCAAGGAACTATGTACCTGCACTCCAAGGTCTCATGAGTATATGAAATGCGAAAGTTTAGAGGGATATGGGCCAAATGTTGGCAAATGGGACTACATTAATTTAGGATATCTGGTCAGCACAGATGAGTTGGACTGAAGGGTCTGTTTCTGTGCTGTACATTTCTATGACTGGATGACTATGACTGTAATGGAAACCCTCAACATGTCAACAGTGAAGTAGCAAGCAATATTTTTTTCACATCCTGCACATACTTTCAAAGATTGAAAAGGCTGAACTTTTAAATGCCTTGACAACTCCAGTTGACAGGCACACTGACATTTCTGGCAGCCCTTTTGACGGGCTCACTTAGCATGTGCTTTTGACAATTTTGATAGTTTTATTTGCAGATTCAATGGTCTTGACAGCAATGAGCTTATTCACTTTTAAGCACATTACACTCCTTTTAACAACTCAAAAGGCACCTGTGCTAGCCTAAGGAACACCTGACCAATTCCAAAGGTATCCTGTGATCAGATTCAAAAGATACACTAGCTATCTAAATGATTCCACAAAGTTCACCAGCTCTTACCAAGTCTATTCGCAAACCTAGGGTTTTACATTCCAAGGCTATCAACAAGTCATTCCAGTGTAAACGGGTAATGATTTAAATAGTCAATGGCCTCCATAAAATGTGCCTGCAGGCAATTCCTTAATGGCATTGTGGGTCAACCCACAGCAAGTGGACTGCAGTGGTTCAAAAAGACAGCTCATCACCATCTTCTCAAGGGCAACTAGAGTTGGCAATAAATGCTGGCCAGCCAACGATGTCCACATTCCACAAATGGATCTTTAAAAATCCTATTTCTACCCTGAGAAAATATTCCACTGCTCATATTCAGGGGTTGAGCTGAAGATGTTTAGGCAAACCTGCTATTTTTGACATGAAGAGTTTTTCTATTGTAGCCAAAATCTGGATCCTTGTTCTGAAAGCTTAGAGTTTTCAGTGTAGCTTCCCTTCTCAATGTATTCGCTGCTCCACATACCTAAGCTAATTCACCCAAGTGTTATTTTGTTTGTCTACCGTTCATGTGTAACGTCAGCAATTGACAGTCACAAATCAGAATCTCACTAATCCCCTAGCTTCATTGATGCTCAGTCTCCAACCTCCCTGATGCATGCTTTGGAGTTACATTCCTCCAGGTTATGCTTTGAAACTGCTCTCAGTTCCAGGTCTCAAGTTACTCTTTCATATAATGCACATGTTGTATATTTTAGAAATTTGGGCATTTTAAATATTTTGCATTTTAGCTGGTGAATATTCTTTAGAACAAATGAATCATCTTCTAGGACTTATGCGATTTTATTATAAACAATTCACTGTTTGGAATTTGCTTGGAAGAAGTGGTCTTCCATGGGAAGGAATGATTGTAGCAAACATTCTCAACATGGCAGATTACGTCAAACTCCAAACAGGCTGCTGTATCACAATTCATGCTTTAATTACCACTAGGTATCAATTTCTCATCATTCCAAAACATACTACAAGGTGCAAGAATGATGATTAAATGTCTCCTCAGTACAATAAATTCCCAAAGCACTGTACAGCCAATGGATTCCTTCTTAAGTGCAGTCACTGTTTACACATCAGTTTACATGCTTATCATTTTTTTAATCCTAGCTTTTGTTTCCATTCTACCTATAGTTCCCTTGGTTGCAAGCATAAAAGCTACTGCAGTTGACTCTCTGTAAAAAGCAAAAAAAAATAGAGTACTATGGACATTGAGCAGGAGAACAGCAGGCACTGAGGAAGGATATGTAGCTGTGGTAGTGAGTCTGCTTCAGGATATGGCTGAAGAGCTTTCGGACAGAGGAGATGACCTGGGGGCTGAAGGCCCAGAATACCCAGCACTGGCGGGAGCCCTATTATTACAGGAATGCTTTTATAGCACTATGATTGTTAGGACTCATCCAATTCAATATTATACACTTACTTTCTTCCAGAAAGTAAATGAAACTCACAAAAACAGGAATTACTAGCAGAATGCAGGTAGAAGATTGCTTTAAGTGTGAGGATAGGAAATTGTTATCTCATTGACAGAGTTGGTGAATGTACAGATGGATGTTGAACCAGATCCAGGTGAAGACTGCAGTTGGTCCATAGGCCATGAGCACACAAGTTAATGATGAGGATGATAAAATTGAAAGTAGATTTGTGTGAATTATTCAAAGTAAATAACACTTTGGTAGTTTGAAATGAAGCTGTCATAATTGTCTGCTGGAACAGACTAGCAACTTGTGCCATCTGTGCATTTAACATAATCAAATGCAATAAAAGGAATTTTTTCTACTAATCTAATCATATAGTAAATAATCTGACATTGTCCCATTGAAAGTTAATCTGGAATTAGTAATCCGGAACAAGACTGTGAGACCATGAAATGGAGGACCTGATGGCTGGTGGTATTGTCATGAGACAATTTATCCAGTCTGAGGGCCTGGATTCAAATCCTGCTATGACAAATGGTGGGATTTGAATTCAATAAATATCTGTATTTCGGAGTCTAATAATGATCATGAAAACATTGCCAATTGTTGGGAAAAACCTATCTGGTTCAATAAGGTCCTATTGAAGGAAAGAAACTGCTGTCCTTAACTGGCTGGTCTACATGTGAGTCCAGATCCATAACAATGTGGTTGATGCTTAACTGGAAATAGATATAAATGCTGACTGTCCAGAGATGCTCATCTCCCATGAATGAATAAAAATCTTTGGCACGAAAAATAATTAGTTCCAATATGCTTAGATTTAATTTTGCCTCCAATAATGATCCAGGATACTGGAATAGCTTCCTCACAAATGTATTAAAGAAAACATTCAATATAATTTAAGTAACAGTTTCCATTAGAGCACCTTTCTGTTTTCTTCTGCATCCTACCTATACTAGTTTTAGAATCAGATCTTTAGTATTCTCAGAACAAGCTGTTAAACTTAACACCCTGTCATATTTATAAGCAAGGTAGATTGCCCAAATTGACTCCTCATTTCTAAAGATTTTGTATGTGCATTACATGCTTTGAATTGAAGGATTCTGCAGAACAGCTCAGCCAAGTTAATATGAAATGCCATTCCAGCAAGTAACTACTTTCACAATTCCACAACCACCTGATGAAGGAGCGGCGCTCCGAAAGCTAGTGTGCTTCCAATTAAACCTGTTGGACTATAACCTGGTGATTTTTAACTTTGTACACCCCAGTCCAACACCGGCATCTCTGAATCATGTCTACAATTTCTAGAAGCAAAAGAATATTCATACAGAAAATAATAAACTGTAACACTGTATATGACACAAAATTCTCCAATGCATTAGCACTTTCAAAAATAGAAGACAAGCAAATAAAAACCCTTTTATCTTTGCAGTTCACAACACATTAAGGTACAGTAAAATCAGGCTTGAATTTCAATGGATATAGTGGAAAAGTATAGCAATGTGTAGCATTGAAAATAAATTACATGCATTTACAAGGTGCTTTTCAATCCTTCAGGAAATCCCAAAGACTTTAAAGCTAATTAATTACTTTCAAAATGCAGTCATTTTGGGGAAAACAAGGCAACCAACATGGGCACGGCTAGATTCACAACCAGCAATGTGACAAAAATAGTTATTGGAAGTCGATATCTTCAACAGCAACTAACACCCTATGCCCACTAGTGAGGATTCACCAGTGGGCTCTATGGCCTAATAGGACCATTGGCACTGACTTCCCATCCTGCCCAATCAGAAGCCAGCATGCACTGGACACTTGTGAGGGTTTGCTGTAAGACCAGGTTGTAGAGTCATAAAGAGCCGCACAGCTGAGAAGATCAATTTTTTTTAAGAGGGATCATGAGTCTGGGATCAAGGGGAGAGAGGCAAAGGCTGAGAAGTGACTTTCAGTGACTATAGCATCCCTACCCAAACCACTGACCCCACATGCTCCCAGATAGGGGCATATTGAAGAAACCATTCCCCCCAAGCCAATTACTTGCCTGCTGGGAAGGTAGGTAATTGGTAATTGGAGGATTGAGATCATGTGGCTGTTAATTGACCACTTCAGGCCTTAATTTGTGGCAGGTTAAAAAGGTCACCCATGGACATTCCCAACCAGAACTCTTTTGCTGATGTAGAAGGAAAGGGTAAGTATCTTATCAACTTGCTCAATTATTTGCCCTTCCTATCACTTGCCTTGTCGCCTTTAGGCAGAGATCAATCCAGACAATCTGTTTGGTTCGGAATATTGATTGAAAAATAAGTATTGGCTAGGATACCATGCATAATACCCGGCTTCTTTTTTTAAGTGCTTTCATGGATCTAGCAAAGCCAGCATTTGCTGCCCATCCATAACTGCAATAGAAAAGGTGTTGGTGAGCATCATCTTAAACTGCAGCACTCCATCTGGAGTGGATATACCCACAGTGCTTATAGCAAGAGAGTTCCAGGTTTTTGGACCAGTGAGAGTACAGAAATAGAGATGTTATCACAAGTCAGGATGGTGTGTAGTTTGGAGAACAATTTGGAGGTGGTGGTGTTTCTGTGTACATGTTACCTTTCTACTTCTCGGTCATAGAAGTACTGGGTTTCAAATGCACCATCAATGAGGCTTCAAGGGTTGCTGCAGTGCATCTTTTAGATGATACGTGTTATTGCCATGGTGTGTCGTCATGGAGAGTATGCACACGTCACAAGAAATAAATACAAAATGTTTAAAATGGTGGACACAGTACCAATCAACAAACTGCTTTGTCCTGGTTGGTGTCAATCATAAATATTATTGAAGCGGTACTTCTCCAGGCAAGTGAAAAGTAATCCATTACACTCTTGACTTATGCTTTATGGTGGATAGGGTTTGGGAAAAGTATCAATGAATGTTTTGTGGCTGAGAGGCCAGACTAAAGCTAATGTCTCATACAAAAGAATTAGCACAGCACGCCTTCAGCACTACACTGGCATGGTTAGCCTAGACTTTTACGTCCCCAAGTTACAAAATGGGACTTTAGCCCTTCACCTTCTGAAGCAGTCAGAAATCACATGACACCAGGTTATAGTCCAACAGATTTATTTGTCCACGCCAGTCCAACATGGGCACCTCCGCAACATGGTTTCTAAAGCAGAGTTAAGGATGTTACTAAATCATGGCTGATAGATTAATGTGTTTCTAATTATTTCTGATGTTTCTTATACTCCTGTATATATGCTAAAGTATGAAAGAGAACAGAAAGATTTGTGAAGGTTTGTAGCTCAGGTTGAGGTTTAGGGTGTAGATTTGCTCGCTGAGCTGTAGGTTTGATATCCAGATCTTTCATTACCTGGCTAGGTAACATCATCAGTGGCGACCTCCAAGTGAAGCGAAGCTGTTGACTCCTGCTTTCTATTTATATGGTTGTCCTGGATGGGGTCCTGGGGTTTGTGGTGATGTCATTTCCTGTTCATTTTCTGAGGGGTTGATAGATGGTATCTAGATCTATGTGTTTGTTTATGGCATTGTGGTTGGAGTGCCAGGCCTCTAGGAATTCTCTGGCATGTCTTTGCTTAGCCTGTCCCAGAGGAGAACACCTATACAATGTATTCAAGAAGAACGGATACTCAAAAAATACAGTCCGCAGATTCCTCAAGAACAAACCACGACAAGCAGACCAAACACAGCCAGAAACCCTAACCATCTTACCATACATCAAAGAAGTGTCAGAAATGACAGCCATTCTACTAAAACCCCTCAGAATCCTAGTAGCACACAAACCCACCAACACTCTCAAACAAAAACTAACAAACTTAAAAGACCCAGTACAACCCATGGACAAAACCAACGTCATCTACAAAATTCCATGCAAGGACTGCCACAAACAGTACGTAGGACAAACAGGAAGAAAGTTAGCCACCAGGATACAGGAACACCAGCTAGTCACAAAAATACACGACCGTCTCTCCCTCGTAGCCCTACACACAGATGAAAAAAACCACCATTTCGACTGGGACACCACATCTATCCTGGGACAGGCTAAGCAAAGACATGCCAGAGAATTCCTAGAGGCCTGGCACTCCAACCACAATGCCATAAACAAACACATAGATCTAGATACCATCTATCAACCCCTCAGAAAACGAACAGGAAATGACATCACCACAAACCCCAAGAACCCCATCCAGGACAAACATATAAATAGAAAGCAGGAGACAACAGCTTCGCTTCACTTGGAGGTCGCCACTGATGATGTTACCTAGCCAGGTAATGAAACGTCTGGATATCAAACCTACAGCTCAGCGAGCAAGCCTACATCCTAGAACAGAAAGAGCTAAAAGAGAACACAAGTCACATAGAATTTGTGTAGGCCCAAAATACCCATAGGAAAAAATCTCACACTCTACAAGTAGCTAGATAAAGCTTCTGATCTATTCATGCAACAGATGTTGAGTTTCAATTTATGGAAAAGAACTTGGGACAAACATAATTATATAAACCATCCACAGATCTTCATTTTTATGCTCCCTTCAAATTGTCAGTATGGGTTTAACAAGAATAAATCTATCGTTAGTGTTTCAAAAGCAGCCAAGAGTCACTGAGCCTTTGCTGAGTGCATTTTGGCATCAAGCTACAGCAACAGAGATTCAAGCAACAAGACTTTTCATTTTGATGTGTTGACAGTTTTCCAAAAGCACTTGGCATCTTTGAAATGCTCACATATGCTTACTCAAACTAGGCACGGTCAAGCAGAAATAGAAAAATCAATCTGTAGATAAGATGGTGGTAGAGTGGCAATGTCACTACACTAGCAATTCAGAGACCCAGGATAATGCTCTGAAGACATGTGTTCAAATGGTGGACTTTAATTGCAGGGCTGAGTAGCCAACTCCTAATTCCAGCTTCTAGTTTGGATTCTGAACAAAAGCCTTGATAATACGAGGTAACCAAGGAGATGTCATGGTATGTGACATTGCAATGTTTAAGACCTGGTTCCAGGGAGACCCTTTCTGTTTGTAGATTTACCAAACTATAATTGTGTCGTCAGCTGAAATCCATTATTATTGAACAGCTGCAATGGATAATCAGGAACAAAAACAGCAAGTGATTTCATTCTTCCTTTGTGCGAGTGAGAATCTCCATTATGCTGAGAAAGGCAACCTTAGCACCACACTGATCATGCAGCATCACTATCGTCATTGGTCTAATCAGCACAGAAGCTGTACTGACATTTATTTTTACTACTATCTACTACTCTCTATATATATTTAGGATGAAGATAGCACAAGTTCAAATGATATTTCCACCACACAAATGCAAACAGTCACAGAGTGCTTATAACATAGGTAACAAAACAATGGCAAAATCTTTGCAGATAAGCAGTCACCTTGAGTAGCCCTTGCCACTTAATGTATTCATTATAAATGGTTACCATGTCTCAGCAATCGCTACCAAACTGTACTCTTTTGTTTCTATTTGCGCTATTAACTCATTAATTTTGCTTTGAATGTTTTGTGCATTTATATACAAAGCTTTTGAATTTGTTAAATTTCCCTCCTATGTTATAATTCCTTGATGCATAAAAATATTCACCTTCCTGCCGTCTGACTTCAACAGCTGGGCACATTCTTCCTGCTAATGTTTAGATCATTGAATTTTACATTAGAGAAGGAGGCCATTCAACACATCAGATATGTTGAAGTTGGATTGACAATCCAAAAATAACTGCTTGACACCAGTCCTACTTCCCTTATTAAAGAGTCTGATGGAATGTTTAATATTCCTTTTAAAGAGACAACAATGTAGACTGGTTAATATTCAGATGTCGCCTATTATGTACACTAAACTTGAAGCAATGGTGCGATTGATTCAGTAAATAATTGCAGATTTCAGAGCACATGGGGTGAAATTCGATTAGCAGGACATAAAAGAATGGCGAAGGTTAGTGAATTGACCCTCAGTTATACACCAAGTTTCAGCAGAAGTGTACAATAAGTAATCCATTACTATCCTTATATTGCCTCAGTCAAATTTGAATTTCTCTCCAATGAGCTTACTTTTAAAACGTGAACTCAGTAGAAGTTGATTTTAGATCATGCATAGTCAATAACCTAGCCCATCTAACACTATCCAGTCTCCCTAACCAAAGTGCTTTTGAGGAGGATGCAGGGCCAGAGGGACCTCAGGGTTCACATGCATGATTGTCTGAAGGCAAGGCGAAACAGTTATTAAGAAGATTTATAGGATCCTTGGGTTTATAAACATTGCGCAAACCACATTAGGAGAATTATGTTCAGTTCTGGGTGCCTTTATTAAAGGAAGGAAATTAAAACCCTGGAGACAGTGCAAAGGAGATTTACCGGGAATGAGGCATTTTAGGTACAAGGAAAGATTAGAGAAATTGGGCTTATTCTTCTTGGACCAGAGAAGATTGAGGTGACCTTACTGAGATATTCAAAATGATGAACAATTTTGACAGGGTAAAGAAGGATATTATGTTCCATTAGTTGGCACGTCAGTAATTAGGGGGCCACAATTTCAAAATTGTCAGCAAGAGAGCTAGGAGTGAGATGAGGAGAAGCTTCTTTACTCAGAGAGTTGTTGGGATTTGGAATGTGCTGCCTGGGAGAGTGATGGAGGCAGATTCCATCGGAAGTTTCAAAGAGAAGTAGATATATATTTGAAAGTGATGAATTTAGAGGGCTACGAAATAGGGCTGTAGAGTGTGACTAGCTGGGAGCTAGTACATATATCATGGGTTGAATGGCCTCCTTCTCTACTCTAAAAGTCTATGGTATAAACATTAGCAGGAAGAATATGCCCAGCTGTTGAAGTCAGATGCCAGGAAGGTGAATATTTTTTATGCATCAAGGAATTATAACAAAGTAGGGAAATTTAACAAATCTAAAAGCTTTGTATATAAATTCACAAAGCATTCAAAATGAAATTAATGAGTTAATAGCACAAATAGAAACAAAAGGAAACGGTTTGGTAGCAATTACTGAGACATGGTTATAAGGAGACTAGGTCTGGTAATTAAATATCCAGGGGTACTCAGCATTTTGGAAAGGCATATTGAAAGGAAAAGGAGGTGGTGTGGCCTTGTTGATCAAGGAGGGGATCAGTGCTGTAATGAAAAATCACATAAGCATGGGAGATCAAGATGTGGAATCAGCCTGGGTAAAAATAAGAAACAGCAAAGGGAAGTCCTTAGTAGGTTTACTCTATAGGTCCCCAAACAGTTGTTCTGCAGTGGGGCACAGTATAAACCAGGAAATATTAAAGGTGTGCAAGAAAGGTACACCAATAATCATGGGTGATCTTAACATGCACCTAGATTGGAAAACTCAAATCCGTGTCAGCATGGTTTTATGAAGAGCAAATCATATTTGACTAATTTGCTAGAATTCTTTAAAAATGAAACAAACAAGGTGGATAATGGGGATGCTGTACATGTAATTTATCTGGATTTCTGGAAGGCGTTTGATAAGATGCCACACAAAAGGTTAATTCACAAGGTTGGATTATACAGGATTAGGGGTAATTTATTAGTTTAGATAGATGACTGTCTGATGGACAGATGATGGAGAGTCAGGATTTTTTTTTCTGGATGGCAAGATGTAACTAGTGGAGTGCCACAGGGTTCAGTCCTCGGACCCCAGCTATTTACAATCTACACTAAACACTTGGGTACAGCGATAAAAGGCTCTGTCGCCAAATTTCAGATGACACAAAAATAGGCGGGATGATAAATTGCAATGAGGAAATCAGAACCTTACAAATGGATATAGGTAGGTTAGGGAGAGTGGGCCAAAATGTGGCAGATGGAGTGGATAAGTGCGAGGCCATGCATTTCGGTCAAAAAAATGGGAAGGTGACCAATTATCTTAACCGGGAGAGACACCAAGGTGCTTTGGTGCAGAGGGATCTAGGTTACCCATTCATGAATCACTGGCATGCAGATACAGCAGATAATAAAGAAAATGTCTTTTATAGCTAAAGGAATAGAATGTAAAGGTAAGGAAATATTGCTGCAACTATACAAGGTATTGGTGAGACCGCATCAGGAGTATTGAGCACAGTTTTGGTTCCCTTATTTGAGAAATGTATTGTGACATTGGAGGCAGTTCAGAGGAGGTTCACTAGATTGATCCCAGAGATGAGGGCTTTGTCGTTTGAAGAGATTGAACATTTTAGGCCTATATTCTCTGGAATTTAGAAGAACGAGGGGAGATCAAATTGCGGTATTCAAGATGATAAAAGGTGTGGATAAGATAGATGTGGAGTGGATGTTTCATCTTGTGGGGCATTCTATGATGAGTGGCCATGGTCTTAAGATAAGGGGTAACAAATTTAAAACAGAGTTGAGGAGAAAATACTTCTCCCAAAGGGTTGTGAATCTGTGGAATGAGCTATCCCAAAGTGCACTGGATGCTGGGACAGTGAGTTAATTTAAGGAGGAGTTGGACAGATTTGTAATCAGTAGCGGGTTGAAGGGATATGGAGAGAAGGCAGGAAAATGGAGGTGGGGAGCATATTAGCCATGACTGAATGGCAGAGCAAATGCGAGGTGTTGCATTTTGGGAAAGCAAATCTTAGCAGGACTTATCCACTTAATGGTAAGATCCTAGGGAGAGTTGCTGAACAAAGGGACCTTGGAGTGCAGGTTCATAACTCCTTGAAAGTGGAGTTGCAGGTAGATAGGATAGTGGAGCGTCGGAGGCTGAGGGGTGACCTTATCGAAGTTTACAAAATTATGAAGGGCATGGATAGGGTAAATAGGCAAAGTCTTTTCCCTGGGGTCGGGGAGTCCAGAACTAGAGGGCATAGGTTTAGGGTGAGAGGGGAAAGATATAAAAGAGACCTAAGGGGCAACCTTTTCACGCAGAGGGTGG
>NC_057716.1:73063001-73110514 GCF_004010195.1 Chiloscyllium plagiosum | reverse complement strand
GAGTGAGTGCGGGCTCCCTCTCGGAGTGAGTGAGTGAGGGTGGTTGGTGTTGCGAGGGTAATCCCTCTCCCCTGTGGGAGTGGTGTGCTTCTCCCAGCCTGACAGCAGCTCCCTACTTGCTTATGTTTCCATCCAGTTGGCGCTGGGGAGTCAGCCGGGTAGTGCAGGATGCTGATCTCTGGGTGAGGGGAGAGTACTCAGGCCTGTTCCAGCTCAGAGCCTGGTCATTGAGTGAAGGGGCTGAGTTAGCTCTCGCACTCTGGGGGTCGGTAGAACATGGCTGTTGTAGAAATCCCACACAGAGTCTGTTGACGTGATAGGAGGCTCCCAGAGCCTGGGCTCCTTGACCTCATCATGGTAAAACCAACTGTGGGCTGGGTTTCCGATTGGAAGCCTTTTGACCCCTGACCCCATCCTGACCAGCTCCTCCCTGTCACTAGGTCAATGTTCAGTCGTGCCAATGTCAGCCATTTAAACATTATTGGTGACTGTGTTAGATTGGATGCATAGGTTGGCGATTTATTACAGAGTCTTAGAATGATACCCCATGTGCGAAGGTCATTTGACCCATCAAGTCTGTGCTAGCTCATTCAATAGGCAGTCCAATTGATTTTGCTGTGTTCCCACATCTCTCTCCTGCTGGAAGGATGTGTCCCATTCCCTTGTCGAAGGCCATTCTCGTCTCTGTGTCCACTAGGCAGGACATTCCAGCCCTCACTCACTATGCAGCACAGATCTCCTCACATTGCCCAAGTGGGCTCTTCCTCCTTCATTCGGGTGAGAGGGGAAAGATATAAAAGGGACCTACCTTTTTCACACAGAGGGTGGTACGTGTGTGGAATGAGCTGCTTGGGTTGGGATATCTGGTCGGCATGGACAGGTTGGACCAAAGGATCCGTTTCCATGCTGTAAATCTCTATGACTTTGACTCTATTTGGATGGGTATATGAATAGGAAGGGTTTAGAGGGATATGGGCCAGGTGCTGGCAGGTGGGTCTAGATGGGTTGGGATATCTAGTCAGCATGGACGGGTTGGACCAAAGGGTCTGTTTCCATGCTGTACATCTCTATGACTCTATGACTCGATGGGCTGAATAGACTAATTCTGCTTCTATATCTTACAAACTAAGATCCCTGTTAAGAGCTATGGGACAAAATATCTCCTAGGAAGAAAGTCTTTCAGAGAGGTGCCAAAAGGCATCATCATGATCAGTTTGAGAAGGGAGGATGGGATCAGGGAAGAGTGGAAGGGAAGAGAAGAGAAGCCTTGGTCCAGAAATGCATTATTGCTCCTCCTGCCCACAAGGACGTTTTAGAAAGTAACACATTTTCGTTTAGGCATCCATATAATGCTCAACATCATTGATTGCAGTTGAGCCCTTGTAACATTATCAGAGTCTTTATTGCCTGCCATTTAAAGCTGCATTTGGCTAAAGAAGGCAATGAGCAAAACCCTAACTCCATCCTTACTGCCTTCACTTAATCTGAAGCTGGTTGGTGGAAGGGGATGGTGGTGTGGTCAAAATTCCCGCTTTATTGCAGCTTGGAGATAGACCTTTTCAATTGCCAAGAGCTTTGAAAGTGATAAAATTCCACATGTTGAAAATGGTGATTAAAGATTCCAAATTTATTTTATTTGACTTTAATGAACAAACGTTGTAGTCAATTACAATATTTTCACCACTAGACAAATACACTGTTACCACTTCCGACAGATGTCACAATCAATGTTGCTTTTCAAATAGTATGCCATCTTCAGTATATAAATTAAACCAAGAGCTTCATTAGAGTCATCATGCCTGTCATTTTGAACATTTGCATCTGTACTGCAGCAATTATGTGGGTGTGAAATATTTTATAGTAAAGAGCAAATCTGAAAGGAGAACATTAATTTGATACTATTTAAATTACTATAAAAAAGTGATTCTTAAACTGTTTAAATATTTAATTAAATAATGACGCACTTTCAATGATACTTATTTCAATAATTGAGGCTTTCGGGCCCTCTCTTCCAGGTGTCGGAGATTCTGCTTATGAATATACATCACATCTTCCAACCCTAGACTCTCAAATTACCAATGGCAAAGCATTTCAGGAGAAGACATTAAAGCACTTGACTGCTCAGCACATTTCTTTTGCTATTAAAGTTGACTGAATCAAGGATAAAACTTTACAGAATCATGATTTTGAACTCAGAATATGCCCAGAAAGGAGGAATTCAGTATACCACCTAGTTGAAAGCAAATCCCTCCATCACAATAAGAGTAACAAGTCCAAAAGAGGTCCTAATGTACTGGCAAATTTAAGCCTGAAGATCGGTTATGATTCTGAAATAAATCCTGTTATCCTGGGGTTTAATCAGGAGACTGGACATGAAAGATGTTTCCCCATGAATCTTCACTCACTGGAAAGAAGAAATGATCTCTTTATATATCATAACTGAATTATTGTTAGTTCTTCCTCCACCAGGTTCTATGAATAAAGTTGCACTGGAACAACCCAGACAGATTAACAACAGTTTGTATTCATAAAGTACCTTTAGTGTAGTAAAGCTTCCCAATGCACTCAGAACATTTTGAAACATATCCATGTCAAAGGGTATTAATGGGTCAAGAATGATGAGGTGTAATACTTTACCTTTTTCTGGTGTCATACTACAGGAGGGGCTGAAACCCTTTTTGAGGGATTCAAACTTGGATTCTAGAAATATGAGCATAGATTTCAGGGACAACATGTTCAGAAATTTGAATGAGAGGTTGGAGATAGAGGTGAATTTTATGGCCATCTAAGAAGGTGGAAATGCTTATAAAATAAAGCAAAGAAGTTGCTCACCACCTTTCTGCCCAATCATGGCCTGTTTCCCATAGAGCAAGGGGTCAGTGGAGGGATTATGTGGCCAGCTCGCTGTTAGGCCCATTGAAACTTTAAAGTACCTTGATCCAAACTGCTGCTAATAAACCCACGGTAAGGCAATAGCCTAGTGGGACAATCAATGGACTATTATTCCAGAGGTAACGTTCTGGGGACTTGGGTTTGAATCCCACCATAGTAGCTGCTGAAATATGGAATTACAATTCTAATGAAGACTGTGAAGTCATTTCTGATTGGTCAACCAAGCAAGTTTTTCCTGACAATGTCCTTTAGGGAAGTAAACTGCTGACCTTATCCGGTTGGGCCCATATGTGACTCCAGACCCAAAGCAATGTGGTTGACTCTTGTTCAGAGCAATGAGGAATGGGCAACAAATGCTAGCCTAGCCAGTGACACTGACTTGTGAATGTTTTTGTTAAAAAGGGGGCAGAGTTGAAACTTTATTGCTGGAACAGCACAGCAGGTCAGGCAGCATCCAGGGAACAGGAGATTCGACGTTTCGGGCACAGGCCCTTCTTCAGGAATGAGCGGAGAGTGTTCAGCAGGAGAAGATAAAAGGTAGGGAGGAGGGACTTGGAGGAGGGGCGTTGGAAATGTGATAGGTGGAAAGAGGTCAAGGTGAGGGTGATAGGTCGGAGTAGGGTGGAGGCGGAGAGGTCAAGAAGAAGACATTTCCAACGCCCCTCCTCCAAGTCCCTCCTCCCTACCTTTTATCTTCTCCTGCTGAACACTCTCCGCTCATTCCTGAAGAAGGGCCTGTGCCCGAAACGTCGAATCTCCTGTTCCCTGGATGCTGCCTGACCTGCTGTGCTGTTCCAGCAATAAAGTTTCAACTTTGATCTCCAGCATCTGCAGACCTCACTTTCTCCTTAAAAAGGGGGCATACAGGCCAAGCAGTTAGTCAACCTGACAGGTTTTAACAGGTGAGCTGTTATCAAAAATTAAAACTCATGGGTAATCATTGGATGTGCCCATCTTCCCATGCAACCATCGTGCCCCACTCCCAACACACACCATTACAGGTCATACCTCCCCTTTAGCTCAGGCTTTCACCTCCATCGCCCACTGTTCTGG
This sequence comes from Chiloscyllium plagiosum, assembly GCF_004010195.1. Taxonomy (NCBI): domain Eukaryota; kingdom Metazoa; phylum Chordata; class Chondrichthyes; order Orectolobiformes; family Hemiscylliidae; genus Chiloscyllium; species Chiloscyllium plagiosum. The sequence goes on along the minus strand of NC_057716.1, from coordinate 73,106,569 downwards.
GCCAGTCCGCCAGGTCTCTCCCATAGCTAAGAGTTGCCTTAAGCCTGGGGTTTCCATCACCTCCTCATTTCAGGATTTGCCTGTCATCACAGCAGTGGCTACCACTCGAATCTGGCACTGCTGGAACAACAATCAGATTGGCCAGTAGCTCTCTAAGGTAGGATTTTCCCAGATGGGAGGTGAAGTCTCACCCTGAACTAATTAATGCCTTTCTGACCTTAAAATGTGGGAGATTTGTGTTGGCTGGGAATGCAAGCCTCAGTATTTTAAATCAATGATTGTGAATGTGTGTTTTAATTTCTGACTTTCAGTTTTTCTTACAGATTTCCAACATCTGTATTATTTTTTGCATTATATAAATGATGCCAGATGGTTAGCAGCGGGATGTGAGTCAAGGGAATATGACAGGTCTGGTAGGCAAGCTGAGCTCAAAGACGACCCAGGAAAGATAGGAGAGAATCTTAAGGATGACTTGAGTTCAAGGCTAGGGCAAGAAGATCCTTAGAGGATGTCTAAAATGTTGGACAGGGAGAGTTGTTGATGGTTTAATCAGCTGACAAAATCTTTGTATTTCTGTTGGAGGTGAAGTCGATGGGGAGAGAGGTTTGAGAAAATAGTTTACAGTATAGAAAAGGAAGCTGGGTACTAACTTTGAACTATTGGAGAAACTTTAAATAATAAGCATTTTTGGCAGATGTGCGTACCATTGAATGTTGCTTTTTGTGGTCCAATCATATTTGCCAGTGAATGGCTGTCAAAAATCCAGGCCTAGAAAGTTCTAAAGAAATGTTCTGGAGGAAATGTTAGAATATAGCAAAGCATCCCCTTGTCCAAGGATGAATCCTTATGCTAACTCATACCCAGGAATATTTACATATTGCTAGCTGCTTCCTGTGCCACATACAGTTCCTGACACATGTAAAGACAGTGTATTTTTTGTGATTTTTTTTCAAATAGTGGGTTGAAATGAGAACATAACCAGGAATTGAACGGATTGTTGCATGATTTGAAAGCGAGTAATTTGGTACATATTGTGAACACTGTTTATACAGCTGTGAATCATAGTAGTGGTTGCAGATGAACTGGAGCTCAAGAATTGTGCACAAATGAAGCTTTTATTTGCAACAAGTAACATATTAGATTGTGGACTAGTGACCAGTTATCAATGACAATGACCTTCTACCTACCAATAAATATATGATTGGTTTTCAGGTAACTGATCATTTGTGCTGTGAACAAAGTAAAGAGAAGATACCAGTTTTCTACCAGCTCAGGAAATTACTCTGTTCTCTGCAGTGAAAGCTATTTTTAATCTTAAGAAACCCTGTATCTCTACCTTTTGTTAGTTGCTGCAAGCTATGACTTTTAGCTAATAAGCCTATCCTGTAAACTAATGAAAGCCTCCAGAGAAGGAATACCAATAAGCAACATTCTGACCATCACAAGAATCAGAAGAAACATCTCAGCATTCCTGTGAACAGGAAATATAAACTGCCTTCCCAGTCTTCCTTCCATCCGTAACATCCTTGTTTATTTTTCCTGTTTGTAAAGGGATTTGAGTTTTAATTACTAGATTGTGAGTCAATGGTTCATAATTATTTACCTGTAGTTAGAGTCTAATTAATTGTAATAAGTAGTACTTTTTGTTGACGCAGAAACTTGATCCATGCTTTCTGTCAATCTAGATCTGAGAGTCAGATAAATTGAGGAATCTCTGTGTCCTTGTTAAAATCTTGAACTTTTGCGACAATTCTGGGGATAGCAGGGCATGATTGTTAGTGCGGTGTAACACTCCATAGAATTGTTAAATTTAGCTGTGGTATTCACCTAGAGCCTTCATTACCTGCTGTGGAATGTTACAAGATTGTGAGGAGATTTGATAAAGAATGCAATGAGGTTGCCTCTCCTGACTGGCGAATCTGGATCATGAGGACAGAGTTTCAGGCTAAGTATTTGAGCATTTGCAAAACCTCTTCATTGTACCCAAGTAGGTGGAGGAGGATCCACCAAGGAGTACAGTAAAAGCTTCTTTTTGGTTTTGCAAGGAATCAAATAATACAGGAAAATGAAGCTTAGGTTGAAGATCAGCCTTGATTATATTAGTTGGAGGGGAAGGTGTGATCCTAATTCTTATGTTCTAAGGTTAAAAATACTGCTACTTTCCTCAAGAAAGCTTTTGAATAACTTGCCTTTTTGAAAAGCTCCCAGTCCTTTAGCAACATTGGAAAGGTACTGTCACTGGAAATCAAACCCACACTTCCCAGAAACAGAAACAGAAACTGCTGGAGAAACTCAGCAGGTTTGGCAGCATCAGGGAAGGTGATGGCATAATGGGATTATCGCTAGACTAGTAATTCAGAGACCCAGATAAATGTTCTGGGGACTCCTGTTTGAATCCCACCATGGCAGATGGTGGAATTTGAATTCAATAAAAACCTGGAATCTAATGTTGATGATCATGAATTGATTGTTGTAAAACTCCATCTGGTTCACTAATACCCTACAGGGAAGGAAATCTGCCATCCTCACCTGGTCTGATCTACATGTGATTCCAGACCCACAGCAATGTGGTTGACTCTTAGTTGCCCTCTGAAAAGGCCTAGCGAGTCATTCAGTTGTACCAATCGCTATAAAGTCTCATAGAAATGAAACCAGATGGATCACCTGGCATTGACCCAGGCACTAGAAAAGACAGCCCTGTCGACCCTGCAAAGTCCTCTTCACCAACATGTAGGGGCTAGTGCCAAAATTGGGAAAGCTGTCTCAGAAACTAGTCAAGCAAAGCCTGGCACAGTTATACTCATAAAATCATACTTACAGACAATGTCCCAGGCACCACCATCACCATCCCTGAATATACCCTGACTCACTGGGAGGACAGACCCAGCAGAGGTGACAGAACAGTAGTATATAGTTGAGAAGGAGTTCCTCTCGGAGTCTTCAGAATTGTCTCTGGACCCCATGCAGTCTCGTAGCTTCAGGTTAAACATGGGCAAGGAAACCTCCTGCTGATTACCATGTACTGATGAATTGGTATACCTCCATGTTGAACAACACTTCAAGGAAGCACAGAGGATGGCAAGGGCACAAAACATAATCTGGATGGGGGATTTCAATGTTAACCACCAAGAGCAGCTCAGCAGCAGTACTACAGATTGAGCTGGTCAGGTTCTAAGGGATATAGCTGCTAGACTGGATCTGCGGCAGGAAGTGAAGGAACCAACAAGAGGGAAAAATATCATTGACCTCATCCTTACCAATGTGCCAGCTGCAGAAGCATCTGTCCACAAAAGTATTGGTAGGAGTGACCACCACACAGATCTTGTAGAGACAAAGTCCTGTCTTCAGACTGAGAATAACCTCCATCATGTTGTGTGGCACTATCATCGAGTTAAATGGGACAGATTTGGAACAGATCACACAACTCAAGACTGGGTAATCATGAGGTGCTATGGGCCATCAACAGCAGCTGCTCCAGGCAGGAGGGCTTGCCTGGAGCAGCACCAGGCATATCTGAAGAAGTGTCAACCTGGTGAAGCCATCAAACAGGACGACTTGCGTGCCAAACAGCATAAGCAGCAAATGATAGACAGAACTAAGCAATCCCACAATCAATGGATCAGATCTAAACTCTGCATTCCTGACACATCGAGATGTGAATGGTGGTGGACATTTAAACAACTCACTGGAGGAGAAGGCTCTACAAATAGCTGCATTCTCAATGATGGAAGAGCCCAGCACATCAGTGCAATAGATAAAGTGGAAACTTTCGCAGCAATCTTCAGCCAGAAGCGCTGAGTAGATGATCCATCTCTACCTCCTCCAGTGGTCCCCAGCATTACAGATATCAGTTTTCAGCCAATTCGATTCACTCCACGTGATATCAAGAAACCACTGGAGGCAGTAGATACTGCAAAAGGCTACAGGCACTGATAACATTCTGGCAATAATACTGAAAACTTGTGCTTCAGAACTTGCCATTCCCCGAGCCAAGCTATTCCTGTACAGTTACAACACTGGTATCTATCTGATAATGTGAAAAAGTGTCCAAGTATGTTCTATACATAAAAAGCAGGACAGATCCAATCCAGCCAAATACCATCCCATCAGTCTACAATTGATCATCAGTAAAGTGATGGTAGGTGTCATCAACAGTGCTATCAAGCAGCACTTCCTCAACAATAACCTGCTGAGTGACACCCAGTTTGGGTTCTGCCAAGGCCACTCAGCTCCTGACCTCATTACCTTGGTTCAAAAAATGGACAGAAGAGCTAAATTCCAGAGGTGAGGTGAGAGTGACAGCCCTTGACATCAAGGCTGCATGCACAAGCACTCACAAGGCTGTAAGTGGGGCAACAAGGAGCCCTAGCAAAACTGAAATCAATGGGTATCAGGCAGCAAACTCTCTGAGGGTTAAAGTCATACCTAACACATATATGAAGATGGTCATGGTTGTTGGAAGTCTATCATCTCAACTCCAGGGGAAATCTCTGCAGAAATTCCTCAGGATAGTGTCTTCGGCCCAACCATCTTCAGCTGCTTCATCAATGCCCTTTCCTCCATCATAAGGTCAGAAGTGGGGATGTTTGCTGATGACTGCACAATGTCCAGCATAATTCGTGATTCCTCAGTCCATGTCCAAATGCAACAAGATCTGTACAATATCCAGGCTTTGGTTGATAAGTGGCAAGTGACATTCAGACCCATGAATGCCAGGCTATGACATAATCAACAAGAGACAATCTAACCAAAGCCCCTTGACATTCAATGGTGTTACCATCACTGAATCCCCCTCACTATCAACATTTGGTGAGTTATATTAATCAGAAACCTAACTGAATTCACTACATAAACACAGTGGCTAAAAGAATAGGTCAGAGGCTAGGAATACTGCGGCGAGTAACTCACCTTCTGACTCCAGAAAATGTCCACCACCTACAAGCCACAGGTCAGGAGTGTGATGGAATATTGTCCATTTGTGTGGATGAGTGCAGCCTTAACAACACAAGGTGTTTGACATTATCCAAGACAAAGCAGCCAGCTTGATTGGCACTACATTCACAAGCACCCACAGAGGCAGCAGTGTGTACTATTTACAAGATGCACTGTAGAAATTCACCAAAGATCATCAGACCATATCTCTCAAACCCAAGACCACTTCCATGTAGAAGGTCAAGGACAGCAGGTATATGGAAACACCACCAACTTCAAGTTCGCCTCCAAGCCACTCACCATCCTGACTTGGAAACATATCGGCATTCCTTCACTGTCGCTGGGTCAACATCCTGGAATTCTCTTCCTAATAGCGTTGTGGGTCAACCAACAGCAGGTGGGCTGCAACGGTTCAAGATGGCAGTTCACCACCACCGTCTCAAGGGCAACTAGGGATGGGCAATAAATACTGGCCAGCCAGTGATGTCCACATCCCTCTATAAATGAACAATTTTTTAAAAAGCTGTGGAAGGAAAGCAGATTTAAATTTGGTTCCAATGATCCTTCGGAACAGTGTTCTGTGAAAGGGTCATTGAGTGAAGTTGATGGTATTTAATTCCTCCCCCAATTCTTTAATATTAAAGGGATGTTTGAAATATCTTCCATTATAAAGACTGATGCAAAATATCTGTTCAACTCTTCTGCCATTTTTGTTCTATATAACTATCTCAGCAGATTCATTTTCTAAGGGGCCTATGTTGATGTTGATCCTTCCCTTTTTTATATATTTAAAGAAGCCCTTATTGTCAGTTTTTACATTCCTTACTAGTTTGCCCTTCTAACTTACTTTCGTTCTCTCTTTTTTTAGTTCTCTTTTGCTGGATACTGAATATATCCCAATGTTCAGGGCTATCATTGACTTTTGCTTTCTTATATGTGGTTTCTTTCAACTTTATACTCCCCTTAACTTCCTTTGTTAGCCATGGTTTGTTTACCATTCTCTTAGAGTCCTTCCTCTCTACTGGAATGTGAATTTTGTTGAGTGTCATGAATTACCTCCTTAAATGTCTTCCACTACTTGCTAACTGTCATTCCTGCTCAGTTCACTTCAGCTAATTCTATCCTCATTTCATTGTAATTCCATTTATTTAAGTTAAAAATAACTGGTTCTGCTCCAAGTTTCTTGCTGTCAAAAATTAATATGTCATTGGTATATTATAGGGAATATTGCAAAATTATAAATTATTTTTAAAATCACCACAACGTTATTTTGATTTACTAATCACAAAGTCTATTTTAGCCTGCATTGATAATCCATGAGCTGAACTGACTGTAATAAAACGTGGAAGTCTTTTGTTAAATCAGATTTAGAAATATATACAGATATAAAAAGCATGAGAACATAAACTAAACTTTTTTTTTTAAAAAGCCTTTGAGCTCATTTTTCCCACAGAAAGTAGTGGAATAAGATGAAATTGAAGTTGCTTGAATACCATAATTCAATAGATATAATTTCTTGCTTTTAGTTCAATTTCATAGTCAAGCATTGGCTACTTCTGAATGGATGAAGTAATTCCCTTGGCATGATATGGACATGAGACTCTTTAATTTCAATGGCAAATTGGATGATGATAAGATGATCATTCATGCAGTGATCAAGCAGCTTATGTATCATGGTAACAGGACAGCATGAGTAGTGGAATTGTTCTGCTATCCTAGAAGCCTAAGTTCCTTGACTAATAATCCAGCAATGCAAAGGTTAAGTCTCATCATGAAAGTTCAATCAATTAAATTTATTTGAATAAGTACCAACTCGAAAAATATATAAAAAGATAGTAGCAACTAGTTTAAAAGAAAGTTTTCTGATGTTCTTCAGGCAAGGAAATTTGTTATCATTACTATGATTCCAGTGCAAAATCACTTCATTCATATGAAATGTCCTCTGAAGTCATCTAGAAAGAAAAGCAATCTTATTAACTTACTAAACTAAATCAGAATTCTCAAGAAGACTCACTACATCAAGCAATTAGGCATGGGAAATAAATTGTCTCTGTTGTTGGAAGCTGGGGTAGTCACATGTAAATAAACCAATATAAAAATAGCTTTATGGACGATTATCCAATTAATAAGTTATTTGCCAGTGACACATTTTGTATAAAATTATTCTTTCAGAAAGTGTTTCCTTAACATTGAACTCCTTGAGTTTTAAAAAAAGAGAGAACTGCTAAAAGGAATGGATTACAAGTTACACCAGACACAGTGACAAGTTGAGAGTGTGGTGCTGGAAGTGCACAGCAGGTCAGGCAGCATCCGAGGAACAGGAGAATCAACTTTTCGGGCAAGAGCCCTTCATCAGGAAGGGCTTTTGAGAAGTTGTTCCATATGATACAATCTGACCTACAGAAATTTCTAACCAGAGACATGTGTTGCCAAGGAAATAACAATGACTCGTGACTTTGATGATGAATGTTCATGCTTCCAACATTTCTGAGCTCCTATAAGACCACATAAAATCTAAATCAATAATGCAGTGCATAGGTCCACCAAATAGGTCACTAACTTCATTTTGTCGATACACCTTCAGCATTAGAATGCTAAGAACATGGAGCAGGAATAGGCTTCACAGTTCTGTTAGCTTGCTCCACCATTCAAAGACACCATAATGATTAGATTAGATTATTTAGTGTGGAAACAGGCCCTTCAGCCCAACAAGTCCACACCGGCCCAACAAGTCCACACCAACCCGCCAAAGCACGGCCCACCCAGACCCATTCCCCTACATTTACCCCTTCACCTAATACTACGGACCATTTAGCATGGCCAATTCACCTAACCTGCACATGTTTGGATTGTGGGAGGAAACCCACGCAGACACAGGGAGAATGTGCAAACTCCACACAGAGAGTCACCTGAGGTGGGAATTGAACCCGGGTCTCTGGCGCTGTGAGACAATAGTGCTAACCACTGTGCCACTGTGCCGCCCACTAATTGATCTCTTAATTTTACTGTATTCCTTTCTCCATATCATTGGTCGCAGAAATCTATCAAACCAGACTTAAATATTGATTCTTTAGGGCAGAGAATTTCAAATATTCACAACACTCTGAAAAAATTCCTCCTTATTTCAGACATAAATGGTCTGTCCATATTCAGAGACTATGCGCCTTGGTTCTAAACCTGTAGCTCGAGGAAAATATTGTTCCTGCATGCATCATGTTGATCCTTGCAAAAATTCTTTCAAATTCAATTAGATTACCTCTCATTCTAATAAACTCCAAAGAATATGGGGCCAGTCTGTTTAATCTCAACCAATACGTCAATCTATAGGCTTCCAGGAATTATTTCAATAAGCATCAATGGCAAGCACATCCATCCTTATGTAGGGAGACCAAGATTTCACGCAATACTAAGCCTCTATATAATTATAGAAAGTAATCTTTATTCCTATATGTCAATTCTCTACTAATAAAGACCAACATACAATTAGCTTTTTCATTGCTTGCTGTATCTGGATGTTAAGTTTCAGTGGTCCATTAACAGGACACCCAAGTCCGTCTGAAGTTAGCCATCTTAGTGTTTCGCCATTTAATAAATATTTTGTGATTCTGTTTTTCATATCAAAGTGAATCATTTCACATTTCTCCACATTTTATTCCCCACTCATTTAGCCTCTCCAAATCCCCTGGAAACATTTTTACATTCTCCTCACAACTCACACTAGTTTCATGTCATCAGCTAACTTGGAAATACTACATTAAATCCCACCTCCAAATCATTGATATAGATTATAAATAACTGATGCCTAAGCACTGATCCTTACTATGTTGTTAGTCACTGATTGCCAACCTGAAAATTACCCATTTATTCCTACCCTCTTATTTCTATTATTAACAAGTTCTCAACTCATACTAGCTTAATCTACCAAATCCCATGTGCTCTAATTTTGTTTAGTAATCTGTTCAATGTGATCTTATCAAAAGCCTTCTAAAAACCTAAATATGCTACACCCATCCATTCCATAATATATATTCAGCCAATTTTGCCCTAAAAAACTCCAACAGGTTTGTCAACATGATTTCCCTTCCAGAAATCTATATTAATTTTGCCTAATTCTACTTCTATTTCCTAAGTGTCCCATCCTTTGAATGGGATGGAGTAAAGATAAAGTTATCTTTATGATAACTTGGAAGAATTTTCCCTATGACTGACATAAGGCCAGCAGGTCAAAAGGTTCCTCTTAAATTGTGGGATTACATTTGTCAGCTTACAATCTACAGGAACCATTCCAATTACTATAGGATTTTAAAGGACGACCACCAATGCATCTATTGTCTCTAGATGTGGAGGTCAGGTGAACTGGTCATGCTAAATTGCCCATAGTGTAAGATGCATTAATCAGGGGTAAATTTGGGGAAGGGGATGGGTTGCTTTTCGGAGGGTCAGTGTGGACTTGTTAAGCCAAAGGGCCTGTTTCCATACTGTAGGCAATCTAATCTAATCTCTATGTCAATAGTCCGATGAGGGAAGGGGCCATACTGGACCTGGTGTTGGGGAATGATCCAGGCCAGTTGGTAGAAGTTGCAGTGGGGGATTTCTTTGGGAACAGTGACCACAATTCTGTAAGTTTTAGAATACTCGTAGAAAAGGTGAGAGTGGTCCTAATGGAAGAGTATTAAACTGGGCCAAGGCCAATTATATCAAAATCAGGCAGAAGCTGGGAAGTGTGGATTGGACACAGCTATTTGAAGGGAAGTCCATATTTGATATGTGGGAGACTTTCAAAGATAGGTTAAAGATAGGCATGTCCCGTTGAAGGCAAAGGATAGGAAGGGCAAGATTTGTGAACCATGGATGACAGGAGAAATTATACGACTAGCCAAAAGGTAAAGGGAAACGTACATAAGGTCTAGGCAGCTAAGAACAGAAAGGGCCCTGGAGGAATATCGGACGAGTAGGACAAGTCTTAAACGAGGAATCAAGCGGGCTAAAAGGGGTCATGAAATAGTTTTAGCGAGCAGAATTAAGGAGAATTCCAAAGCATTTTATTCTTAACTAGAGAAAGGATTGGTCCACTAAAGGACAATGAAGGAAGGCTGTGTGTCGAAACTGAGAGAATGGGTGAGACTCTGAATGAAATCTTTGTATCAGTGTTCACTGAGGAGAGGGACATGATGAACGTTGAGATTAGAGATAGAAGTTTGATTAGTCTGGATCACATTGACATAAGTAGGGAAGATGTGTTGGGTAGGCTAGAGGTTATTAAAGTGGACTAATCCCCAGGACTGTATGGGATCTATATCAGGTTGCTGAGGGATGCAAGAGAGGAAATAGCTGGGGCTCTGACAGATATCTTTATGGCATCCTTAAATACAGGTGAGGACTGGAAGGTTGTTCATGTTGTCCCCCTGTACAAGAAGGGTAGTAGGGATATTCAGGGTAACTACAGACCAGTGAGCTTGACGTCAGTGGTGGGAAAGTTGCTAGAGAGGGTACTGAGGGATAGGATCTATTTATATTTAGAAAAGAATGGGCTTATCAGTGATAGGCAACATGGTTTTGTATGGGGGAGATTGTGCCTTACCAACTTAATAGAGTTCTTCAAGGAAGTGACCAAGTTGATGGATGAAGGAAGAGTTTTTGATGTCATATACATGGACTTTAGTAAGGCATTTGATAAGGTTCCCCATTATAGACTAATGGAGAAAGTGAAGTCACATGGTGTGCAGGGTGTTCTATCTGGATGGATAAAGAACTGGTTGAGCAATAGGAGACAAAGGGAGTTTGAAGGGTGTTTCTCGAAATGGAGAAAGGTGACCAGTGGTGTTCTCCAGGGGTCAGCGTTGGGGCCACTGTTGTTTGTAATATGCACAAATGATCTGGAAGAGGGCACTGTTGGTATGATCAGCAAGTTTGCAGATGACATGAAGATTGGTGGAGTAGCAGAAAGCATAAGGGACTGTCAAAGAATACAGGAGGATATAGATAGACTGGAGAGTTGGGTGGAAAAGTGGCAGATGGATTTCAATCCAGACAAATGTGAGGTGACGCATTTAGGCAAGACTTACGAGGATGTTGCCTGGTATGGAAGGTGCTAGCTATGAAGAGAAGTTGAGTAGGTAAGGTTTATTTTCATTAGAAAAAAGGAGATTGAGGGGGGACCTGATTTTGGTTTCCAAAATCATGAAGGGTATAGACAGGGTAGATAGAGACAAGTTTTTCCGCAGGGTGAAGGATTCAATAACAAAAGGTCATGCTTTCAAGGTGAGAGGTGGAAAGTTTAAGGGGGATACAGGCAGCAAATACTTCACACACAGGGTGGTGGGCGTCTGGAATGCTTTGGCAGCAGAGATGGTAGAGGCATGCATGGTAGATTCACTTAAGATGCGCCTGGACAGATGATTGAGTAGGTGGGGAGCAGAGGGATACAGAATTTTAGGAATTGACCGACAGGTTTAGACAGTACATTTGGATCAGCTCAGGCTTGGAGAGCCGAAAGGCCTGTTCCTGGGCTGTAAATTTTCTTTGTTCTAAAACTATTTCTTTCAACCCTCTGAAATGTAGATCATTAGGACCAAAGAATTTATCTACTTTAAGTCTAATAAATTATTTTCTACTGTTAATGTAGCTGTGTAGTTCCTTGCTTATACTAATCCATCAATTTTCTATTATTTTTGCGAACATTTTAGTATTTTTCTCTGTGAAAACTGACATAAAGTATCTGTTAAGTTTCTCTGCCATTTCCTTATTCCCCATTATAAATTCTCCCAACTCAGCTTGTAATGAATCCACATTTGCTTTTGCTAATCCTTTCCTTTTCATGTAACTATAGAAGTTTTAACAGTCCATTTTTATGCTTCTCACTATTTTACTTCCAAATTCTATCATCTCATTCTTAGTCTTTTTTTGTCTTTCTTTGCAGCGTTCCAAAATGCTCCCAATCCTCAGGCTTAACATATTTTTGGAAATTTAACAGACCTATTCCTTTGATCTATTACAGTGTTTCATTTATTTTGAAAGCAACATGCTGCAGATGCTGGAAATCAAACAAAAACAAGTTTCTGGAAAATCTCAGCATGTATGGCAGCAACTACACTGACAGAAACAGAGTTGATGTTTTGAGTCAAATATGAATCTTGTTTAGAGCATCATTTCTTTCCTTGCTGATTTTTTGTGGAGCAGAAGAACATATTTTAGTTCCATGCTATACATTAGTTCTTTAAATGTTAGTCATTGCCTATCTACTTTCATAGTCTTTAATAGTTTCCAAATCCACCATTGCTAATTGTTTCTCATAGCTTTATAGCTTACTTTGTTCACAGTTAAGACTCGAGTTCCTGTTTGAACTATATCATTTCAAACTGACGGTAAAATGCTTTCATATTTGAACATTCTTCCCTAAAGGCTCATTTACAATAACGGTTATTAATAAGTCCTTCCACATTCTCAATACTAAATCTAAAATAGTCTATTTCTTGGTTTGTTGACTAACATCCTTCTCTAAAAGAAATTCACATTCATTCGAGAAATTCATTGTCACAGCATTGGTACTAATTGGGTGATAAAGTCCATATGTAGATTGAAATGTTCCACTATTATATTACTCTTGTTACTCACCACACCAATTTATTGATTTATTTTGTGATTTACATTATTACTGCAGTTTGGTTACCATAAACAATTCTTACCAAAGTTTTCTTAGTCTTACCCAAATGGATTCCACATCTTGAACTTTAGAACAAAGACCATTTATCATGATGGTATCTTCCTATCCTACCTTGGATATTCTGGTTCCAGCTTTGATTTCTTGTAGCCGCATCCCTGTAGTGGCTGTTAAGTCATAGATATGAATTTCTATTTTAACTGAAAATGATTTTGCACCTGCGACAGGCATTCAGATACAAAACCCTTTTCTTTTAATCTGTTTTTGTAAACCGTGGTCGTCTCTGTTGGCACTCTCTCAACTTTCTAATCATTGTCCCTTCTTGCCATATGCTGATTATCATTACCTTTATTCTCCCTTGATCATTTCCTTTTAATTTACTCAATCTTTCCTGACATGATCCTTGCCCACCTCTACTATATAACTCACCAGACTCTGAACCTAGTATTGTTTAGATGAAGTCCATCACAAAAGCACAGTTCACACTTTTCCCAAAGTTTATATCAATGACCCATGAATCAGAACCCACATCTTCCACATTAGTCTCTGAATGACACATCCAGTTTCCTAATCTTCCTTATTCTATGCCAATTTACACGTGGCTGAAGTAATCATAGAATCATAGCGGAATGATTGCACAGAAGGAGGTCATTTAATCTGTTAGTATATGCTAGTTCCCTGTAGGAACAATTCCCTTAGTGCCATACCTTTTCAGTTGCTAATCAAATTCTCTCTTGAATGTCTTAACTCCTCCACTACATTCAAGTTGGACTAGTATTACATTCAGTCTTGCCCATATCTCTGAGCCAGAAACTCTAGCCCTATCCAAGGACCTGACAGCCAAGGAAGATGCATTCATAACAGGCCAAAAGTGTTGATTATCAACCAGTATATCCCTCCAACACATGCCAATGGCAGACAGCAAGAGTGAGGATTCCTGACCAGGCATGTGATATAAAAAAAGCTGGAATCTTGTCATATTGAGGTCCAGACTAGTAAATGTAAAGTCACTATAGTTGTACCAGACATAGGGCTGCTCTCTCTCTCTCGAGAGAGAGAGAGAGAGAGAGAGAGAGAGAGAGAGAGATGACTGGAAGTAGCTTAATTTGAAGCTCACCATGCCTGAGGCAAAAGGAGAGGCTGATGAAGAGAGCCCTTCATGGTAACCTCAGCCAGTTTGGGAATTGAACATGCATTGTTGATATAATTGTGATGCAAATTAGCTGTCCAGCAAACTGAGCTAGCCCCAGACGACAACATGCAAATGTAAATTTATGTTGCCACACAAGCACAGACTCCTTGTATGATCTGTAATGCACTTAACACATCACAGGTAGTACACTTTAGGTTTCAAACACTTGCTGCAGTGAAAATATTTTCTCATGTCACCACTGCTTCTTTTCCCTTTTATTTGTGCCTTCCTGTTATTGATATTTCTATCAATTGTCAAGAGTTTTGCATTCTCTACATTTACTAAACTGCTCATGATTTTGAGAACCTCTGTCAGCTCTCATCTCACCATTCTTGTCTCTAAGCAAAGCAATACCAACCTCTCCAAATTATCCATGTAATTGATATTCCTCATAGTACACTTTAGGTTTCAAACACTTGCTGCAGTGAAAATATTTTCTCATGTCACCACTGCTTCTTTTCCCAACATCCTAACACCGTCGCTGCCTTTTAAAATGTGGTACCAGAATTAGATGCAATGTTTGAGTTGAAGTCAGCCACTGCTTTTTACAAATTTAGCATCTCTTCTGCATCCTATAGCCTAACTATAACCCCAGGAAACTGACTGATACTGTATGTTATCACTGACTGAAAACCAACTTCCTCAATCTGAATGGATGCATGTTCCAAATGTCGGTCAATAAAAGTAGCCATTCTGTATGAATATACACCCATGCGCAAACAAACCCGAAATTAGGCATTCCTCAAATTTCTGGATCTTTTAAGTTTTTTTGAAACATATCCTTGCTCATTGTACCACTTAACTTGACATAACAATTTGCTACTAAACTCCAGGAAAAAACATTGTCCTCAAAGAAGAAGTCAAATTGTTTAGTAATTGTTCTGTCTTAGGTAAAGTCTTATTTTCAAAATCACTTTTGATGTTGGACTGGGGTGTACAAAGTTAAAAATCACACAACACCAGGTTAAAGTCCAACAGATTTAATTGGAAACACTAGATTTTGGAGTGCTGGTCTTTCATCAGGTGGTTCTCAAAATTGCTGGTTTGGAAAATGTTTCACAGATGTCTTAAAGGGATGTACAAACCACTTCAAACTGCATGGGGTGGATTAAACAGCAGCAGGGTTCAGTGACAGTGACAGACAGATTGTTTGACACCCTCTTCCCCCATTACAAAAATCAGTCACAAACTGATCAACTTACAGCAGAAGGCCTTTTGGTGCCAGCAGCCTCAACAAGCAGTGGGAAATGGGCCCACCCTCAAGAGCTACTAGCAGCCTCAAAAACAGCACAGCCAAGGTGAAGACAGCAATGAATCAAAGGGCCCAGACTCCAGTGCCAGGATTTTTGGACGGGAAGAGATTGAGCACCCTAGAGAATGGGGTTGGGTGGACCAGGCTTCAGAGAGTTGGTGCGGATGAACAACCTATCATCTTTGATGGTGGACTTCCCCCAAGTTTATTTCCCACCCACCCCACCCCCACCCTTTCCTTTCCATTTTTTCACCTAGGTGATTTGCTCACTTAAAGTCCAGGACATAACTTCTCCATTACTAAGACCACTGACTTTTACTTCCACACCCATTGCCAATCACCACCTAGTCTCAGCTCATCTGCCACTGAAACCCTTAGCTATGCTGTTTTTTTTATATATTTGTTCATGGGATATGGAAGTCACTGGCAAGACCAGCATTTATTGTCTATCCCTATTAATGGTGGAGAAAACGGTGGTGAGTTATGTTCTTAATCCATTGCATTGTATCTGGTGTAGGTGCAACCTAGTGATATGAGGGAGTCCCAAGATTTTGACTCAGTGCCTTAGGTGTTATCTCCAGACTCAATGGCTCTAATGCTTTCCTGCCTGTCCTCGCATCTTCCACCTTCCATACTTTGAGCTCATCAAAAACTTCTATGTTCTTGCCTGTGCTAATTCTGCAAGCTGCTCAATCCCTATCATTTCCCATGAATTCTGCATTTCTTCAATTTTGCATTTCTGCATGTGCCAATTTCCTTCCCTCTGTCACTGGTAATAATGTCTTCATCCATCCAGGCTTAAAGAATGACAATTCTCTACCCTCACCTCTCTACCGCTTTACCTCAGTTGCTTCTTAAAGCCTACTATTTTGACCCAGCTTTTGGTCATCTGTTCTAATATCTCTTTATTTGATCTAGTGCCAAATTTTCTGTGTTCCTGTTAGTGTCCTTGAAGTAACTAGGGATGTCTTATGCATGCAAAGATAATATGTAACTAAGCATGACTGTTGCCGTTGGCATAGGTTTTGTGTCAACACAGATCACTGATCAAGAAAGTTGGATTTTGAGAAAAAATGCACGAGCATACTGAGCTCAACCACAGATCTGACAGGGAGGAAATAGATTTGCGGAACTTGTATGTTAGCTAGAGTTGGCATGAAATTCACGGATTCCAGGCCTTCTGCTGATTTGGCAGGCAGTAAAGTACATAGAAATATGGAAATAATGTATTTGGTGTATTTATGCAGAAATGAACATATTGAAGCTGCTAATGCAGAACAATAGTTCAGAGAGGAATCTAATAAAGTTTTTTTTAAAATATGTATTTATTGAAAAATAGATTTCTTAAAATATTACAACAAATACAAAACAATACAAAACAAAGAATAAAGAAAAAAATACAAAAAAAGAAAAATTAAACCCAACCTAACCTCATGTATAACCTAACCTCACGTAGAAAAATATGTATTAAAAAACTCCAACTAACTATTTAACGAAACAAATAATAACCAACAACAACATAATAAATAGTAATAATTAGCTCAGCCAAACAAAACACTCATACATTCGCAGTTCCTCCTCCATGGATATTGGACTAATAAAGCACAATTGTTTCAATTATATAAAAAACCTTATTAGTGTGGCAGATAAATCTGTGTCCAGGTGTTGCAAAAAGAGCTGCCATGTCCTACAGAAATTCTCAGTTTTGTGGTGTACCATACTTGTGAGAAAATCCAAGGGGATATGCTCCATAACAATCTTCCGCCAACCTGACAGGCCCGGGGGGTTTCAGATACCCAACCTCCAGCCCTTTATGAAGCCCGTCTGGCCCTCTTTAATAATAGAAGGTAACAAAGTCTCCAGCCTTCACGGAAGAGTCTTAGATATTCTTTCGTGTGCAGAAAGTGAGGATGTTGAAAAGTTTTTTCTTATGTGCATCTGTAGGGAACACCCTGGGCAGGCCAAGAAGAAGAGAGATTGGGTCCTTCTCCACCCTTACACCGAAAATCCCTTCCATTGCACCTGCCACAGTGCTCCAGTATGTTTGAAGCCTACCACAGGACAGAGACAATGGGTAAGAGTGCCCTTACCAACCTTGCACTTGGGACATGTTGAAGATACCTCTGACTTAAATTTTGTCAAACGGTCCGGAGCCAAGTGGACCCTGTGAAGAATCTTCAACTGTAAAGCATGGGTCCTATTGCAAATTGATATCTTCCTTGTGTTTTCCCAAATATCTTCCCATGGCTCTGAAGAGACCTCAATGCCTAGCTCTCTCTCCCACACACTGCAGAGTCAATCGAATTCATCTGACAGGGCACCCCCCAATTGATGATATAAAGTGCTGACAGAAAGTGTACTCTTAGCATTGAGCACACTCCTCTCTATGTTGGATTTGTAGGGATCAGTCAAAAGTATAATTTTTTTTGAATAAAATCCCTAACTTGATAAAAACAGAAGATGTCCCTGTTAGATAGCTTGTATTTCTGTGCCATCTGATCAAAGGACATCATTGTGTCTCTCTCAAATAAATCTCCCATGCAAGACACGCCTCCAGCTGCCCAGCGTTTGAATCCTAAATCTATCAACCCCATCGAAAATCCAGCATACCCGCTATAGATGTAAGAGACGATGTTTTGCCATTATTGCCTTCCCTCTGCTGAATTGCCCTCCATGCTTTAACTATTGATAACTATTGGGTTATGGCAATATTCCGGCAATATTCCGGCACGGTGGCACAGTGGTTAGCACTGCTGCCTCGCAGCGCCAGAGACCCGGGTTCAATTCCCAACTATCCTCATTTTGTCCAAAAACAGCAAGCTAGTAAGGGGGTACCTTGCCTGGGAGGTATCGAAATCTAACCATATTGAAAGAGGGTCCCCACAAGCCCAATCACTCACGTAGGATAAAAGCAAGCTTTAGTTGCTGGCTTTTAATGTCTGAGAGATCCACTCCCCCCAATTTGTGAGGCAACTGCAGTTTAGCTAATTTAATAAGGGGCCGCTTATGATGCCAAATAAAAGAGCTGAACCAGCCGCCCAGTCTCCTGAATGTTTGTTTATCAAAAATCAAGGAGAGTATCTGTAAAGGGGACAACAAATAGGGGAGAATATTCATTTAATAAGCGCTATTCGAATCAACCATGAGACCGGAAGTGCCTCCCATCTTTGAAGGTTTTGTTTGATTTTGTCAAATGATTAAACAAAATTAGCTTTGAACAACTGATCCAGAACTGGAGTAATGAATATGCCAAAATACACAAAGCCCCTATGTGACCACTTAAATGGGAATCGATATTCGCCCTCAAGACCTAACACCTTCATAAGACCACCCATAGGCATAGCCTCTGATTTTGCAAGATGAATCTTGTATCCGGAAAAGGCACCAAACGTACTGATGCATTGTATCAGGCGAGGCATCGAAACTGCTGGGTTTGGCAAAGAAAGTACATCGTCCGTGTACAACAAAATCTTATGTAATTTTGACCCCACTTCTGGAGCTGATATATTGGAATCATTATGAATGGCCTCCGCCAATGGTTCAAATACCAATGTAAAAAGCAGTGGTGAAAGGGGACAGCCTTGCCGACTGTCCCTAAGAATGTTAAAATTGCTTGATCGCACCCCATTGGTGATGACCGCAGCGAGAGGGTCACTGTCGAGAACCTTTACCCATCTTATAAAGACTTCGCCCAAGCCAAACCGCTCCAGAGTGTAGATAAGATACGGCTACTCAACTCAGTCAAATGCCTTCTCTGTATCTAGAGAAATCACTAATTCCCGTATTGACTGTTGTTAACATGCTAGAATTACATTAAGCAGCCTCCTAACATTATTGGAGGATCTGCAGCCCTTTATGAAGCCCATCTGGTCCTCTTTAACAATAGAAGGTAACACAGTCTCCAGCCTTAATGGAAGAGTCCTAGAGAGCATTTTAAAGTCCACATTTAAGAGTGAAATGGGCCTGTATGAAGCACAGTCCTCTGGGACCCTCTCTTTTTTAAGAATAAGCGAAATATTGGTCTCTCTCAGAGATGGCAGGCGACAATCATGGCTGTATGAGTCATTAAAAATGTTGAGTATCGGGCCTGACAATATGTTTATAAATTCCTTATAGAATTCGCTGTGAAGTCCGTCAGGACCAGACGCCTTTCCACTCTGAAGCTGAGTCACAGCCTCCTGCATGTCGTGCTCTGGTAAGGGGGCACTGTGAAAAGACTGTTGTTCGGGGGTCTCACCCAGGAGCTCCAGATCTTTGAAAAAGACTCCATTTTAGCCTGCCCCTTCTCACAACCCTCAGATTGGTATAACTTAAGAGTAAAATCTCTGGAATGCCACATTAATCTTTTTAGAGTCACATGTTAGGTTCCCAGACCCTTTCCTAATCAATGTAATGGCTTGAGGGACGTTCCTTTTCCTGGCGAGATATGCTAAGTATTTGCCTGGCCTGTCACCGTGCTCACATAACCTTTGCTTTGCAAAAGTAAGCTCCTTTTTGCTGTCTGCGTGAAACATGGAATTCTCTGCAGCACCAGAATCCTCTGTAACTTTGACCAACGAGGGCCTGTCAAAGTAAGCCTTCTCAGCTGCCTTCAACCGTGCTTCGAGGAGACATTGCTCTTCGCCCTTCTGCTGCTTCCTACTGGCAGAGTAGGAAATAACTAACCCCTGGCATAGACTTTGGCTGTTTCTCAAAGGATGGTTGGGCTATTAACCGAGCCCGTGTTAATACCTAGGAATTCCCTAGAGAAGTATTCCACAAACTTATTATCCTTGAGGATAAAGGGATCCATATGCCAGTGCCTTGGACCCACTGTAACATCCTTAATCTTAACCAACAGGTGCACTGGGAGCATGTTCGAAGATGGTAATGTTACCAATCGTACAAGATGCCACCAAGTCCAGGGTTGCCACGGAGGTCAGAAACTAAATCAATCCTGGTGTGACATCAATCCTGTATGGATTGAAAAAAACATAGAGTCCTTGCCTGTAGGGTGGAGACGCCTCCAGACATCCACCAACCCTAAAT
Organism: Chiloscyllium plagiosum; assembly: GCF_004010195.1. NCBI lineage: Eukaryota > Metazoa > Chordata > Chondrichthyes > Orectolobiformes > Hemiscylliidae > Chiloscyllium > Chiloscyllium plagiosum. Next base: position 73,086,505 of record NC_057716.1, on the reverse strand, counting down.
ACACACACAGATCCACTAATTGTTTAGTTTGTACAGAGGGTATCAGGGGCCTTTGGGCAATCTCTCTACTGTGGGATCCATGAGACAGTTAAAATCTCTCCCTATAATGATATGCCGAGACTCGAGACTGATCAGTTTAGAGAATGCAGCTACCAGAAATTTCCGGGGAAGGGCCGGAGGGCAATAAACATTTAAAACACCATATTCTTCCCCATTTATTCGGGCTTTGACAATTACAAACCTCCTTTCTGTGTCTTTAACACACTCTAGTAACTTAAATGGGAGATTCCGCTAACCAATATCGTTACTCCCCTACTTCTGATATTAAAAGCTGAAAAGTAAACCCAATCAAAGCCATTCTGCTGTAGTTTCAAATGCTCCCTATCATCCAAGTGTGTCTCCTGTAACAAAGCAATATCCACCTTCTCCTTTCTAAGGCTCAAAAGTACCTTCTTTCTCTTAATTGGTGACTGACTCCCCTTGATGTTCCAGGTACACCACTTAATCGCGTCATTAGCCATAGCCTTCTGCAGTAACATTTAAATTCCAGAGACCAGGAACTCAAAGCACAAATCACTGAGTCTTAGCATCACAAGATCCATCAAACATAAAAAACTACATAAACTAAAACCACTACAGTTAACCACTACAAAGCTATCAAAGATTATAGCTGGAAATGTGTTGCTGGAAAAGCGCAGCAGGTCAGGCAGCATCCACATAAACTAAAACCACTACAGTTAACCACTACAAAGCTATCAAAGATTATATACAACAAAAAACAAAAAGCAAACTAACACATAAAGTGCCAGTGGCGCTGAATAGGAGAACTCACCCCCAGCCCAAAGGGGGCAACTACCCATCCCAAAACCCAATTTCCCACCCCACTACCAAGACTGCAGCCCAGGCATTTAAATAGCTGAACTGGGTATAAACAGTTCGAAAGTAGGCATCTAGCCATGCCAACCATTTCCCTCCCCCTCCTAGCTAGAGCCACAACGTAAACACAAACAGAAAAGAAAGAAAATACACCATGGAATAGCAACTTGAATAAAGAAACTTTTCTAAACTAAAGGAGTAAATACCCCACCCATCCTTTGGTATAATTAAACTTATAAATTTAAAATATACATCTCAACCACCACCAAACATAATTTAAACAAGATTATTACCAATAAAAAAAGGAAAATAAAGCCCCAACCGAACTTTTTTAAAAAGAAAAAACATACCTAAACAACACTACTATTTGTACATACTAAATTGTTTGGATTAGTTCATTTGTCTACAAAGTCTCTTGCCTTCTCCAATGTGTCAAAGAGATGTACAGATCCATCTAAGATGAACCGAGGCACTGCCAGATACCTCAGAGAGTGCTAGATCTCAAACTCCGTCAGTCTTCTTTTGACACCGTCATAGGATTTTCTTTTCTGCATCACTGCTGAAAAGTCCTGGAAGAACATGATCTTCGAGCCCTCGTAAACTGAGACCTTCAGATCCTTCCCCTGGATTCTGGAAGCTTCCACAATTCTCTCCTTATCTCGATAATGATGAAACCGCACCAAGAGAGGACAAGGACGTTGATGCAGATCTGACATCCGCACCGTGACCCAATCAGCTCTCTTGATCTTCAAGCCTCTCATTCCAGCCTCAAAGTTAAGGAATTTCGGCAACCAGTCCTCAATAAATTCCGCCAGCTGCTCACCTTCCTTACTCTCCGGCAGACCAATGATCTGAATAATTTTCTCCTGCCCCCTGTTCTCGGGGCAGGATCTCCTGTTATTGAGATCATCCACTTGGTCCTGCAAACTACAGACCTAGTCTCCTGGGCTTGGATCCAATCCCTTAGAGGAACTGGTATCAGCTTCCACCACTGTGATTCTGAGTTCAACCTCATCCGTCCTTTTTTCCAGGTCTCCCACGTGCTGTTCATACTTCTGCAGCATGAGAGAGATTGGGGCCAGCTTCTCCTCTATCTGCTTACCCAACATCTCACAAGATTTCGCGAGTCCTTCACCAGGGCCTGGTAAGTAATCGAGTCCGAGAATCCCGCAGGCTGGGTCACAGGCCCAGTTTCAGACGCTCCTCCTCCCTTCTTTGGCATCCCTGGACGGCAAAAACACAGGTAAATTAATTTTCCACAATTTCCTGGACTCCACGATCTTTCCAAAGTCCCAGGATATCGCAGCAGCCCAGGCTGGGTGGGTTAAAAGTTTGTCCCGCTTGTGCTGTGGTGCGAAGCTCTACAACACGATCCTCCTAGATTGCCGCCATCTTGGTTCCCTCCAAAGTTATGTTTTAATGGTTAATACTGACAATCATTTGTTAAAAATGTAATGAGAAGTATTTCAAAACTGCTTTGCGAATCCTGTTATCTTATTAGTGCAGTTACATGTAAATGCATGGCACTAAACAAAGCATTAAGCATTTATATAGCATATTTGTAGAGGATGCTTCATTCCTCTATTTTTGGATAAAAGACCATAGAGGGAGCAGTAGGCTTTAAGAAGCAAAACAAAGGAGTTGAAAGAGATAAAAATGTAAATTCTTAGGGTGAAAATTCCAGAAGTTAAGACCGTGGCAAATAAAGAGACAAGTGCCAATGGTGAGGTGATGAAAATCAGGAATGTAATTGAGATCAATATTGGAAGAGAGAAGAGATCTTCTTTGAGTGGAGAACTGGAGTTGGAGAGGTGGAACAGGAGAGGAAACTGGGTGGACACCAGAAGCAAGAATTAGATATAGTGCTATTCATTCTCTAGTCAAGTATTCTTGAAACTACATTGCTTATTAAGAGAAGAAAAACATTGCAAAATTAATATACATGATCTGTCAATTAAATAAATGTTCTACAAGCAATTGATTTTCACATGGAAAAGTCCCTTTTAAATCAAATCTACATTTTTAATTGGGCTAAGTGGAAAAAGAATCAAATACGTTGTGCATTCTTTTGTTTGCCTAGATCCAGATGGCTTTTAAATTTACAGTACAGAAAACCATTTAAGTGTTTGAAAATAATATGGCACGACAGTCACTTGCTCACAAATTTTAAGAAATCAAATCTGAAATTGTATTTTAACCTTAGTTAGTCTGTACAAATTATAATATGCAAATTAAAAGTCAGGTAATTATTATAATTGTCTGATAAAGTGTTTAGTGCCTATTATCTAATGTTTATGTTTATCTTTGCAGTTACCCATTTCATTGTTACAACTGTAAGATACAAAAAAGCCTTTTGCTGACAAAACTGTCTACCATCTCCAAGGCACAAGTCAGCAGTGTGGTGGAGTACTCCCCAGATCCCTAGATGAGTGCAGTTCCAACAACACCCAAGAAGTTTGATACCAAGACAAAACAGCCTACTTGGTTGTCGCCACATCGACATTATGTCCTTCCACCATCAGCACTCAGTAGAAGCCATGTGTACCATATACAAGGTGCACTGCATAAATTCACCAAAGCTCCTTACATATCATTTTCCGAACCCACAATGACTGCCTTGCAGATACCTTAGCAAAGTTTAAGTGGCACTTAGACAGAAACAGAAACAGACAGGGATAGAGGGATATGGATGGGTTTAGAATGGCATCATGGTCAGCACAGACACGGTGGACCAAAAGACCTGTTCCTATGCTGCATTATTCTATGTTCAATGTATCTTCTGGGAACAAAAGGACAGCAGATACATGGGAACGCAAGTTCCCCTCCAAGCCACATCCAGTCCTTACTTGGAAATATATTGACATTCCTTTCGTGTTATTGGGTCAAGTTCCTAGAACTGCCTCCTTAATGGCATTGTGGGTCTACCTACAACTCATGGGACTGCAATTGTTCAAGAAAGAAAATTCCCCACCATCTTCTCAAGGGCAACTACAGATGGGCAACAAATGCTGGCCCCACCAGTAATGCTGATATCCCATCAGTAAATAAAAAATAAGTGGTTGCAGTGTTTTCACATATTACCAATATGAACTATAAAGTAAAAAGCACCTCTTCAAATAAAAGCAATAAGAAATTTAAAGCCTAGCTATTGCAAATGGGCACAAAGAAACATTTCAATTGAGCTGTCAGTTATTGTGTACCTATCTTCATGGCAGGCTTCCTCTTTACCAATTTAAAATGTGAAAAATATTTCTGAAATATTATGACTAAATCAAAATCTTTCTTACAACCATTATTCTGTATTGTAGAAATTAGCAGTTTCACAACACTGCTATCAGGTTTCATGTAAATAAACACAGTTTATTTTGAGCAAATTACACAACAACATTAAAGTCAGCTATCTCATCTCTGTACTTGCAAAACTGATAACTATTGCTGGTTTCTAATTAACAGTATTATACATTGCCAATAGCTACAGTAGACTCACCTCATTTCTTTGAACCTATTACTGTAAGCCAAATGCACAAATTCTCTCTATATGATGAATCTGAGTCCATTTTAACCAATTCAAAACATATATTTTGAATTAAAATTTAGTCCAAAGACTCTGTATTATTGTACTTCATTGAATGTAATAAGCTTCAGTGAGCAGGAAAGCTGGCAGTCCTTTCTCAACTCACACAGATAAAAGTGAAGTCCCAGAGGGAATAAAGGAAAAGATTATAAAACGAGGTGTGTTTTCATCACTTGAAATACATTTCCCGATCAAAAACAAATCTCCAGTTTTTAGATTTTGATTAGAGCAGGAGATGGTGAGCAGGCAGCCCAAGGCGGCCAGTGGCAAGAGCAGGCAGTTGCTCCTGAGTTGGAGGCAGCCTGAAGCAGCAACAATGAGAGTAGGAGAAAGCAGCTCAGGTGGCCACGGTGAGAGCAGGAGTACACAGCAACAGTAGCAGGAACAGGCTGCAACCTTGCATTCCCCATAATTAATCCACCTCCCCTATACATCCCAGGACACTAATGGGCAATTCAGCATAGCCAATCCACCTAAGTTACACATCTTTGGCCTGTGAGGGAAACTGGAGCACCCAGCGGAAACCCATGCAGCTATAGGGACAATGTGCTAATTCCACACAGACAGTTGCCCGAGGGTGGAATTGAACCCAGGTTCCTGGCGCTATGAGGCAGCAGTACACATGACAAGTTGGCGCAGAGTAAGACGCTCCAGCCAAAGTTCCTCTGCTTCTTTTTCTTCTTCTCTCATTTTTTTTTCCTTTTCTGCATTTTATTTTCAATGTTTGACTTATCCGGAGGGGAATGGAGGAGGCGTCTCCAAGCCGGAGGGTCCCGGAGACGAATTGGCGGAGAGGAGGCTGGTGCGGGGAAACAAGTCTCAGAGCAGAGGCGGGTGTGGGGAAGTGAAGTCCTGGAGTGGAGGCCGACACAGGGAACGAGTTCCAAAAAAAACGCACCTTGGAGCAATCAGATCTGGTGCAGAGCAGACTGGGGGCTTGAAGCGGAGCGGGAACAGTTGTTAGTCTGGGTCTGGCACGGGTGGTCAGACCAATTATGGAAGCCCCTGCACTGAGCTACTGCAATGTAATGTCTGGCGAATGGTGCTAGATTAATTAAAGATATCTGGTCGGCATGGACAAGTTGGACCGAAGGGTCCTTTTCCATGCTGTACATCTCTATGACAATATTGTCTATCCTTTTAACCATCATATTTCTAACTTATACTTTGAATCACTGTAAAGTAATGCAGCTACATTTCTTTCTTATTTCTCTTTTGTGTCTAAGACTTATACCTAGGTACTTTGTACCTGATGGCACCATAACAGGCAACATTGCAAACGTTTCACTATACTCCTGTAGGTGAGTACAAGTGACAGTAAAGGTTATTCTAATTCTACTTCCCATCCTAATTCTAACCAGTGAACCACCCTGCGGCCTACACTTTGGATCTTCACTGTCGACATTTTTCTCAGGTTCAATATCTCAGAAAACTTGTTTATTTTATCCCTTGCTCCTTATAAGTGAGAGTGTGCCCCTATTCACTATTTAAAGAATTTGTGATGAGTCAGGATATCAAGAAGATAATAAATATAAACAGGAAAAATTAATGCAAGTGCTGCTAAAAACATGCTCAAAGTTCTATTAAGGTGGAACGGGGCAAATTATATCCATGAAGGACAGACAAGTTAATGCTTTAAATGTAAGCTTTCACAACGGATTCTGGCTGAGCCTCAGGGAGTTTATAATATTTTCTGATACTCTTATTTGTGTGTTTCAATTTCCTGATTATGCCACATGCTTTAACATGATCATCTTCACTTTACAAAGACTTTTGGATAAAGACTTCATCAGGTAATGGTTTAGGCTATAACCGGCTTAAAGTCGTTAATGGAGAGGTTGCTGTGCCATCAGTAAGAGGCTGTGCTTGTACAGTATCATAGAAAAAAGCATGAATGTTAATTACATGGTGGTTTGTTAGTGTCTGTCCAATCTGTCCATCTCTATCCATTAATTTCAGCACCTATACTTCCTAATTAAAACAAATCACGCTTAGATACATTATCAAAAATGACCAAGACAAAGCAATTTCAAATGTTCCACTCAATAATGACTACAAATCAAAATGCATACTTAAATCTACAACTTGCTTGTATATTATTTGAATTGAACAGCTTCTCAGGCTCTCCCCAAGATATTGTGCCATTATTGGGATGAAATTGGATCATTTATTTATTTTTCTAATTAACCTGTTCAGAGATGTTATTATACACATCTGGAGTAGGTGGACTTTAACCCAGATCTCTTGGTCCCGGGGTAGGGACACTTGAGGGCCCCCAAGTTGGATCTCCTATTGTCCAATTGTCAATTCAAAACAAATGCACAGCAACTCGGTTTTGATACAAATTATATGAGTCAGATGAATCACGGAAAGTGTGTTGATCAGTGTACTGCTGAGCCTAGACCTTAGTCAACCACGGTTCCCTTTAATGAGGCAAATGGTGGCTCTAATCACTCTTTCACAATCACATCTTTGCATACGGCAGTTAGCTTTCACAATCCCTTAAGCAGCCAAACGTGTATTGGTATTTATAATAATGGGTTTCATAAATGGAGAAGGAGGAGACAATTAATGCTGGACTATGCTCACCATAGCAACAGGGTAGGCTTTTCCATTTCTGTCCTCACTATCTTATTTCTTATACATCAAAGTGAATGGGAGTGAAATCACAAGAGAGGTTGCACAAAAATGGAAGTGACCTGTAAATACTGGAATTTTAAACATTTAAAGCACAGAAGTTGGGAGAGCGGCTTCAGCATATTAAGGATTGGAAATCAGATTATATAATGGAGTTGTCGACCAGAAGGAGAAGTGCTCTAACCGTGAAAAACATGGCAATTAAAAGATTAGTGGCTCCACTCTGATTTCAAACACCAGGTATTCATTCCAACATGATCACAATGGGGGAAACTATTAAAGAACAAGAAAAGAGTCAAGAGAAAATCAACTGCAGTGTCTCCGAATATCTGGCAGAAAAGTCATGTAGGAATTCCAAAGACAAGTTTGACAATTTTAATACATCACAATATTCATTCCACATGTTCAATATGTAATTAATGTTTGTCCCCATTCTCTGCATTGGAATCTTCATCTGATATTTTCCCTCAGTTAATGTCTTCTCATTCTATTTCTTCAGTTCTTTTCCAGAGTTCTTCCAATACAGGAACACATAGGAACAGGAGTTGGCCATTCAGCCCCTCACCTGCTCCACCAGTCAATAAGATCATTGCTGATCTGTGGCCTAACTCCATGCACCTATTTTGGGCCCATATCCCTTGATAACTTGCTTAATAAAAAATTGTCTCCGATTCAAATTTAATAATTGAATTAGCATTGACCATGACTTCAGGAGTAGAGTTCCAAACCTCCACTCCTCATTGCATGTAGAAATACTTTTTAACATCTCTTGTGAATGGCCAGTACTAATTCTTAGACTATGCCCCCTAGTTCTAGAATCATCATCCAGTGGAAATGATTTATTTTTATTTACCTCACATTACCCTGTTAATATCCTGAAGACCTCAATTAAATCACCCATTAACCTTCTAAATCCTACAGAATAAAGACCTAATTTGTCTAATCTCTTCTCATAATTTAACCCCTGAAGTCCCGGTATCATCCTTCTAAACCTGTGTTGAACTCCCTCCAGGGCCAAAACATCCTTCCTCAGGTAAGGTACCCAGATCTGCTCACAGTACTCTAAGTGGGGTCTGCCAGATATTCAGAGACGCTGCAGTTGATTTTCTTTTCTTGACTCTTGTTCTTTAATAGTTTCCCCCATTGTGATCATGTTGGAATGAATGGTGTTGGACAACTGCAGCATAATGTCTGAACTTTATACTCCAGCCCTTTAAATATAAAGGCCAGCATTCCATTAGCCACCTTGACCACTTTCTGCACCTGTTCATGGCAATTTAAAGAGTTATGCACCTGAACTTCCACATCTTATCAGACATCAACTTTGTGTCTTTAAAAAAAAACCCCAATCAACCTTTTTCTGTGTAAAATGGATAACCTCATACGTGCTTACATCAAAATATAACCACCACAGCTTGGCCCATTTACCTAATCTATTAATATCCTGTGATATTTCTATGCTGTCGTCAATACTGTCTACAATGCTGCCTAATTTTGTGTAATCAGCAAATTTGGATATTTCACATTTTATGGTGATACCCAAGGGCAGCATGGTGACTCAGTGGTTAGCACTGCTGCCTCACAGCACTAAGGATCTAGTTTGATTCCACTCACGGGTGACTGACTGTGTGGAGTTTGCACATTCTCCCCATGTCTGTGTGGGTTTCCTTTGGGTGCTCTTATTTCCTCCCACAGTCCAAAGATGTGCAGGCTAGGTAGATTAGCCATTAGCAAGGTTACAAGGATAAGGTCTGGATGGGATGCTCTTCAGAGCATAAGTGTGGACTTGATGGACCAAATGGCCTGCTTCCACACTGCAGGGATTCTGTGAAAAAAAAGTTGTTAATAAATATTGTGAACATTTAATCTTTTCTCCATCATTTTCCTTTAAATTTACATACTGTCCTCCACATCCAAAGGTCTGAGGGTGGGTGCTGCCCCTTAACCCTACTCTTTCATTTAATATGATCATTGCTGATCTTCTGGCCCAACTTCACTTCCTGAACCCCACCACCTTCCATATCTCTTGATGCCCTGAGAAATAAAAGGTCGGCTTGTCTATCCATCTATCCATTTCAGCCTTGAACATATTTAACAATACAGCATCCATAACCCTCTAAGGTAGAGTATTCTAAAGATGTACCGCTGTCTGAGTGAAGAAATTATTCTTCACCTCATTCCTAAACAATCAGTGCCTTACCCCAAGGCTGGGCCATCTAATTCTACATTCTCCTAAAAGGGGGAACAACCTCTCAGTGCCTGCCCTTTCAAGCATCTTCTGAATCTTGTTTGTTTCAATGAGTTCACTTCTCTTTTTTTCTAAACTATAGACAGTAAAGATTCAATTTATTCAGCCTCTCATCATAGCATAATCCTTTCATCCCTGGAACCAGTCCAGTAAACCTTCACCATAGCAACTCCAAGGCAAGCATGTCTTTCGAAAACTGCTCACTGTCTACCTATTTCCAATGCTGTTGCATTGCCAGCCTCTACCCATACAAAAATTCATCAGCCCCTATAAAGCTTACCCATGCCTTTCTCACCTCCAGGTTTCATTATGCCAATGACATCCCTATAGCCCATTAATTTGCATAACTTCAACGTATCCAAAATTCTGCTATTTCTATCTCTCCTCCACCAAATCTACCTCACCACTGTCTTCACTGACCTACACTGGACAGCAGTCTCCAAATTCTTATCATGTTGAAATTTCTTCATGGGTGTGTCCCTCTTTATCACTATACTCTTCAATAACCCAAAGAGCCCGTCAATCTGTTCCTTCTTCTACACACCCAGTGGCTAAAACAATTTAAAAAAGGTAACACTTGGAAATGAACAATTGGTTGTATTGGACCTCCATTTTGAAGTATACAAAATGAATAGGATGAGTACATGTCATTCACACGTTTAACAGCTATTTCTTTCTGGACATGGCATCTTGCATTCTTGCTGCCTTGACTGACCATTGTTGTCTCATTTTCAACATTAAGTAAATCCCTCTGTTCCTCCATCTCTTTCTTATCCTTATGGATTTTTTTTTAAATCTACTTCCTCGGTCTGTTAATAATAGTCACCAGATGCCTGAGCACCAACCATTGGTAGCTTGTGATTGGGTAGACTGCTGCCACCAATCCTCCTTCCTATGTTAGTCCAGGAGGCTTCCCTGTCTTCCACGGTGAAGGATGGACCACAAATAAGTCTCAGTAGAAGAGACACTTGTCCTGGATAATAAAATTTTGCTTTATTACATAACTAACTTTCTACAGTTTACATGAACCCTCAGGCATTTTAATGATTAGCAATCAGGAGGCCATGCCAGTGTCCAACTCACTCCCTGTCCAACTGTCTAGGATTGTCCCAGTCTGTGACTCATAGCTGTGTTAAATATCAGACTGAGTGGAGTTTCAGCATCACTCATACATAAACTCTTTCATGATCAGTACCTTATGCAATGTAATCAGTCCTCCTATTGTTCCCTTTTTTTCATTACAACTCTAAGTTATTTTGGGACATTTTTCTACACCAAAGTTGCCTAACTCCTTACATAATTTTGTTTATGCAACCCTTTCATTCACAAAATCCTGGACTCCTTACTGGACAGTGCTGTAAGTGCTATTACTCAAATCCACTCACTGTCTTAGAACATAGAACAATACAGCACAGAACAGGCCCTACAGCCCTCGATGTTGCGCCGACCTGTGAACTATTCTCAGCTCGTCTCCCTATACTATCCCAAAATCATCCAGTTGCTTATCTAAGGATTGGTTAAATCTCCCTAATGTGGCTGAGTTGACTACATTATCAGGCAGGGTATTCCACACCCTTACCACTCTCTGAGTAAAGAACCTGCCTCTGACTTCTGTCTTAAAACTATCACCTATCAATTTGTAGTTATGCCCCCTTGTACAAGCTGACGACATCATTCTAGGAAAAAGATTTTCACTGTCTACCCTATCTAATCCTCTGATCACCTTGTACGTCTCTATCAAATCCCCTCTTCTTTTCAATGAGAACAGACCCAAGTCTCTCAGCCTTTCCTCATAAAACCTTCCCTCCAGACCAGGCAACATTCTGGTAAATCTCCTTGCAACTTTTCCAATGCTTCCACATCCATCCCGAAATATGGGAACCAGAACTGTACACAATATTCCAAGTGTGGCCGCACCAGTGTTTTGTATCAATTGTAGCATGATATTGCGACTCCGGAACCCAATCCCTCTCTGAATGAAACCTAACACACTAACTGCACTATCCACCTGGGTGGCAACTTTCAGGGATGATTATTATCATGAAATTGAATTTGTGCTCAAACATTGTTACATTCGGAGAGATGAAATCCCACAACACTCCTCCCCCAATTTAGAACCTTATCATTCAATGTAAATTGGTGCTTGGGAATTGAAACCCCAACTAGAGTGGTGCATTCATGTTTTCTGAATTCAATTTCTAATGTTAAGTCCTTCATTGTATTCACATCATCACCACTATTCCTCCGTGTATTTGTAACTATAGCAATTAATACTTAATGCATGAAGAAAATGCAATAAATCTGGTCATTCTTAGTGCCTGCTCTTCTGTGCTGCCTGGTGATGAAGAAAGCTTTATGCTTAATTATTCAGTTCTTATTCAAGGCAGTCTTCGCCCTTTAAATAAATCATTAATTATATATATAACTATTTTAATTCAGGTTTCAGTTGGGTCATCATGTTGAGTCTGCTGCAATTTTTTATATTTCATACAGCAGGACATTTCTTGAAAAACTAAATTCTCCTTGTAATGTCAAGGCTATAGAATTCTCCACTCACCAATTTTGAATGTCTTGGTTATATGTAAGAACTTCCCTTCTTCCCACTGTCATGCACCATGATACAAAAATATATCAATGTAGCTAATGTTTACTCACCCATCCTACATTTTTGGATACATGAACTACACTTGCCATCCACCAGTGCTCAGTACTTCACCAGAATGAATGAGTGAAATACACTCAACACTCCCAAAAATACAAAGCATCAGCTTATTTAATTTCTGAAGAATTTTATAATGAGTCCCTTCCACCTCAGGAAATGTATCCCTTCTGCCAGCCACGTAATTCATTTTGTGCTGACTTCTTTACATATTGTGTATCAATCAGATATGTTTACTGCAAATTAAATTTCTACATAGTCTTTTACAAAGAAAAAGAAACTTTCCATTCCATGTTTCTGGGATATTGTTATCATCTGTAATAAGACAGCAACAACATGAACTCATAAATGGAAGTCCTGCCAATTTAATTAATTAACTTTCTGTAAGAATGTGAAATGACAGGGGCAACCAGATCAAAGAGGAGAACAAGGAGGTTGTCTGGGGGATTTAAGTGGCACCAAATTCACCTTTTCAAATTGTAAGTAAATAAAGATCAAATCTCATTCTAGACTTCCAATTTTTTCTCTATATTGAATGTAAGCATGGATGTGCATCACCGTCTCAGTTCTCCCGGCACTCAAAATATTTAGGTCAGTCCTAGGCAGGGAATATTCACATGGGGTAAGACAGCCGATGAACAGATGAACATCTGTTTGGTAGAATCTTTGGCAAAGGTTTTTTTTTCTAGAAGTGTTGATGCTGAAAATAATGAAGTGGGCATCAGTGGAAACAGGAGAAAGTGAGGGCTGCAGCTGCTGGAGATCAGTGTCGAGAGAATGATGCTTGAAAAGCACAGCAGATCAGGTAGCATCCAAGGAGCAGGAGAATCAACATTTCGGGCATAAGCACCACACTTTCGATCAGTGGAAACAATCAACAATAGTTGACAAACTAAACCCAGAGAATAGTGGTGGTACAGATTTTTTTTATTTAATCTATTTTCTAATCAACATACTCAGAGATATTATTACACACCTCTGGACCAGGTAGGACTTGAATCCAGGCCTCCAGGTCCAAGGGTAGGGATACTGTGTCACAAGAGGGCAACACCTACTGCACCTGGTGTTCCCAGGCAATCTCCCATCCAAGCATGAAACTGGCCTGAGACTGCTTCGTTTCTGAAATCAGATGAGTTTGGCATTTTCAAACTAGTATGGTACAGATATTATCATTAACCTGGCAGACATCCATCAATTGTTTGCCATAGGGCTTATTTATTTTAATATCTTAACAAATGATATGGAGCACATCACAAATCCAGTAGCTAAATTGGCAGACAATTCAAAGCTAAAGGAAGTGGCAGACTGAACAGGACAGGAACATGAGAATATTTATCAGAATTGGATGGTCAAATGAAACTCAGTGGAGAGAAATGTAAAATATTGTATATAGAGACAGAACACAGGAAAGGACTATTAATTGATGTATGTGAAAAATGACAGACCTGGGTATCCTGATGTAAGGTAAAGTCATCATAGTTGTGATATCTCATTAGAGAGGGAGGAAGATAACTGGTGGTGAGTCTAACCTGAGGGTTACCGAGCCTCAGGTGAGGGGGTAGGTTGAGCAGGCAGGATTTTCATGGTAAATTCAATGCACGAATTGAGCAGAAACTGTTGGTGTTCCCCTGCTTTGCAAAAGCACCAGCCAGTTGACTAAGCTAACCAACTCACTATCTTGATGCGTAATAAATTGAAACAGTGAAAAAATTGAAACTATTGTAGTGATGTTTAACGTAGTACGTAAAGCAAATCAGATGCTGACATATTCTGAAAGTTTAAAATTGAATCAAACCAATGAGTTAATCTACTTTCTAAATCAATGGTACGAATACATGCTGTCCAGTCACTGCAGTACAAAAGGATATTGTAGCTAAAGGAAGTGATTGAAAAAAAGAAGGCAACTAAAATATTTTGAGAGGCCAAGGCAATTAAATTACGCAGACCAATTATGTGAATTCAGCAGGTAGACAATAAGAAAGAGGAAAAAGAAATACAAGCAGATTTGGATTCCAGTGGACTAGATAATGCAAGCCAAATCATAGCCCAGCATAGTAGAACTAAAGCGCACAAGCCTCTGCTTGAGAGGGTATAAATGAAAAGCTAATCTGCTGAAGCATTGGGAGAGGCTTTAAACTTGAGGAGCACATGGGTTTAGCTGCAGATGGGGGTGAAAATTCAGAACAATGCAGGCGCATCTGGAAGCCAGCTCCAACCTGCTAATTTTGCATTTAACTGGAGCAACTACTCTGTTCCTGTGTAATCCTCTCAGGAGAGATAGGTTACCTATTAATATATGCTAATCACTTCCTGAGCTGTATTTCAAAATACTTGCAAACTTGTTGATACATTCATGGATTTCCTGAGCCAATCAGTGAAAGCAAAGCAAGAATATAATAGAATTGAGGACATGGATTCAAATTCACTGAAATACTGCACTAAATGCTCAGTGTTCACAGCTGCTTTCTACCAAGAAAAGGCCTTTTCTCCAATAGTTCTGTTAAGAGTTTCCTTCACACAGTTTTGGAGTTTATTGAATCACATCAGGATGGATAGTACTTAGGCTGCCTTATGCCAGACCTCAGATGAGCACTTGAATTGGAAGCACCAGTATCAACCACTTTTCTGACTCCCATGACTCAATACATCAGGCCCATTCCCCCATCAATTTCATACTACTGGCACTAAAATAGTCCTGTCAATGAGCAAACATTACTTTCATACCCCACCATTGATCTCCAACAAAATAGCCTTGAATAAGTGACACAGTCAGTTCTGTGATAATATGCGTTTCTTCAACGTGAATAGTGCAATTGAAGAATTTTGATCAGTATTTGTAGAACAGGAACTGTCCTTAACCTGTATTGGCTATTACATGATTTCAGTCCCATTGGCTTAAATGGTGTTGCTATTATGCATCACATGGGAATCACATGGGAACGGAACTATCGTATTATATCAGAACAGACTGTGCTTTGCGCAGGGCAGGTTGTGTCTCAAACTTGGTTGAGTTTTTTTGAGACAGTGACAAAAATGATTGATGAGGGCAGAGTAGGTGTTGTCTATATGGATTTAGCAAGGCCTTTGACAGCCCTCATGCAGGCTGATACAAACCATGAGGTCATATGGGATCTATGGTGAGCTGGTAAGATGGATACAAACTGATTTGACCATTGAAGACAGAATAATGGTAAAAGAGTGTTTTCCTGATTGGAGATCTGTGAGCCGAGGTCTTCTGCAGGATCAGTGCTGGGATCATTGTTGTTGTAATGTATCTAAATGATTTGGAGGAGAATGTAAATGGCCTGATCAGTAAATCTGTGAACTACACAAAAATTGTGGGAGTGCAGACAGTGAGGAGGAATGCCAGAGAATACGGCAGGACATAGATAGGCTAGAGACTGGGGCGGGGAAATGGCGGATGGAGTTAATCTGGAAAAATGTGAAGTGAACCGGGAGGGAAGAGTGCAGTAAATAGCAGAACCCTTGACAGCATCAACAAGTAGAAAGTTTTAGGTGTACAGGTCCACAGTTCCCTGAAAGTGGCAACATAAGTGGATAAGGTGGTAAAGAAAGTATATAGCATGCTTGCCTTCATTGGTCGAGGGACAGAGTATAAAAATTGGCAAGTCATATTGCAGTTACATAGAACTTTAGTTCGACTACATTTGGAATATTGTGTACAGTTTCGGTTGCCACACTACAAGAAATATATGGAAGCTTTGGACAGGGTACAGAAATGGTTTACTAGGATGTTACCTGGTTTGGAGGGTATTAGCTACAAGGAAAGATTGGACAAAATTAGTTTGTTTTCAATTGAATGTTGAAGGATGAGGGACCTAATAGAAGTTTACCAAATTATGACAGGCGTGGATAGAATTGATAGTCGGAAATGTTTTACTCAGGGTAACGGTGTCAATTCTTTGGGGACATAGACTTAAGTTAAAGGAAGGTAAGTTTAAAGCAGATGTGAGAGGCATATTTTTTACATGGAGGGTGGTAAGTGCTTGGAATATGCTGCCAGAAGGAATGGCAGAAGCAAATACAACAGCTACATTTAAGAGGCATTTTGACAGATATATGATTAGGCAGGGAGTAGAGGTATACAGACTGTTTAGAGTCAAAAGATTTTCAGTTTAGAAAGGGATCATGATTTGGCCTAGTCTTGGTGGGCTGAACTGTCTGTTTCTGTGCTGTATTGTTCATTGTTTTTAGCTTTAAATCATACGAAGTTAAAAAGCAACTTGGCCCCGCAACCATGTACAGACATGATGGGAAAACCATGCAAACAAATAGGTTTTGAGTTTGAATTAAAAAGCAAAAACTTTCCAACAAGCCCATGAAATAACACAGACTGTTATAGCATGAATACAGAGTTGGCTGAATGATAGGAGACACAAAATAAAGATTAAAGGTTGTTTTTCAGATCAACCAAGGTGTTTTCCAGGGAGTAGTTACGAGGAAGATCCCTTTTCCTGATTCATATCAATTGCAAAGATTTGAGTATGCAGGGCACAATTTCAAAATTTTCAGATAACAGAATTCAGAAATATTGTGAACGATGGGGAAGATGGTGACAGACTTCGAAAGATATTGATAGTTTAGTGGAACAGTCAGATGTTTATTCTAGAAAAATTTCACACAGTAAAGTATGAAAAAGGCAATATAAAATGCAGAAAACACTTATTTCTAAAGGGGTTACAGGAACAGAGGAACTTTGGGCTATATGTATAAAACTAAATGGCAGCAAAGCATCAGAAAATGTTTAATAAGGCATACAGAGCCCTGAATTTTATAAAGAAGGCTGTACAGTGCAAAAACAAGTAGTTTATGGTGAACATTTATGGTTCAGCCTCAACGAGAGTATTGTGACTAATTCTGGGTACCACTCTTCAAGAAGGATGTGAAAAGATCAGAGGAGGTGTAGAAAAGGTGTACAGGGCTGGTTCTAGGGATAGTTCCTTATGTTGGAAGAATGGATTGAAGAACTAGGATTCATCTTTTTACAGAAGGGAGGTTTGGGATAAAGTTTGAAAGAGATGTTTAAAATCATGAGGAGTCTGGGCAGAGTAGATGTGAACAAAGTTTCAAAATAGCAAAGGGTAGAGAAACAAGACATTAATTTAAAGTATTTTCTGGATTAGTGGTGCTGGAAGAGCACAGCAGTTCAGGCAGCATCCGAGGAGCAGTAAAATCGATGTTTCGGGCAAAAGTCCTTCATCAGGAATCCTTTAAAGTAAGCAAGTGAAAGATAGGTTGAATGAAATAAAGGGATAAAGCGACAACGGTTCTGCCATTCTTGAGTAATAGCTTTACAAGAGGAACCTCGAACATCCGGCATTCAAGTATCCGAATTTCAGATTATCTGAACAAGATCGCAAGGTCCCGACGCTTGGCTAAACTATGTTATCAGGCATTTTATTATCCAGCAATCGATTATCCAAATGAAATACACCCCGCCCATGTCCTTTGGATAATCAGGGTTCCTCTGTATATTACATAACAATCTCTAACATGGTGCTAACACCAATTGCACCATCCTTTCCCATCTTTCCAAAGCTCCCCCGATCCACTATCTTGCCCCTTTCAATTACACCTCCTAACAAATATACAAAATGCCAGTCTGACTTTTATGGAGGACCCTTTGGACTGTCCAGGCAACAGATACTTCATCAAGTTGGGTGATCTTTGTTTGTACTTTGTTCAATTCAGTATATGTAGAAGAAATGATCAGTAAACTTGCAAATGATATGAAAATTGATGGGGTAGGGAATAATGATGAGGACAGCCTTATATTGCAGATGAATATAGAGGGGCTGCTCTGATGGACTGATAAATGGTAAACAGAATTTAATCTGGGTAAGTGTGAGGTGATGCACATGGGCAGGGCAAACAAGGCAAGGGAATACATAGTGAATGGTAGGACTCTGGGAAGCACCGAAGATCAGAGGGACCTTGGTGTGCATGTCCACCAATCTCTGAAGGTAGTGGGCAGTCTCTGAAGGTAGTGGGCAGTCTCTGAAGGAAGTGGGACAGGTAGGTAAAGTGGATAAGAAAACATTAGGACATTTGCCTTTATTAACCAGACACAGACTTCAAGAACAGGGAGACTTTACTGAAACTGTAGAAAACATGGTTAGGCCACAGCTAGAGTATTGTGCGCAGTTCTGGAATGCACATTACAAGAGGGATGTGATTGCACTGGAGAGGATACAAATATTTACTGAGATGTGACCTGGGCTGAAGAGATTTAGTAATGAAGAGAGATTGGATAGACTGGGGTTGTTTGTCTTGGTCCAGAGGAGACAGAGGGGGGACATGATTGAATGTATAAAATTATGAGGGGCAAAGATAGGTAGATAGGAAGGAACCATTCTCCTTGATGGCAAGATAAATGAACAGAAGTATAGATTTAAGCAAAGTGGCAGGAGGTTTAGAAGACTTTTCACCCAGAAAGTGTGGGAATCTGGAATTTATTGCCTGTAAGAATGATAGAGGCACAAACTCCCATAACATTTAAGAAGCATTTTGAAGTGCAATTGGAACCCAAAGCATACAAGGCTATGGACCAAAGGCTGGATGTGGAATTAGAATAGTTAGGTGCTTGTTTTTGACCAGCAGAGATCTGATGGATAAAAGGGCTTTTTTCTTCACTATAAACCTTTATGACTTAATGACTCTAAAGTGAGCCAAGGGCTTCATGAGAAAAATGAAAAAGTACACTGCTTGAGACTATGGTTCCACCATGGCTTTCAAAAGGGAATTGGATGATTAGCTGATAATTGATTGGCAGTATGAAGAATTTGAACATTACTAAAAGGAGACTCTGAACTTTTCTTGTATATTCATTAGGGCGAGGATACAAGAAATAGACTTGAAAAATGGTACAATGTCTATACAAAATGATAAGTGGTAACTAATTGGTTGGGTCATCATTGATTTGGAATTGCAACAGAAACACTTAGCCATCAATTTTACTTCTGAGACCAGGCAGGTGGGCTCTGAATGATGCAGATGTAGCCATGGAAAATGCAACAGAGATTGGTTATCTCTATAACCTCCTTTTATTTACACACGAGAAGAAGTTCCAGTGTGTGTATGAGTTTCTTTTGATTGCACAAAGCAGGATCCTGTACATTAATATCTGAAGATTCTAGCAATTGCATCAAACTGCGAACCCAACTGACTATGTTAAATCTGTTTTCAGTGCAATTCTTCACCCAGTCCACATCATTTAGTAAATGAAGTCTAATTGTAGAATGTACATCCTAGGTCCAACCATCCTCAGTAGCTTCATCAAGGACCTTCCCTCCATCGTAAGGTCAGAATTAAGGATCTATGCTGATGATTACACCCTTTTCAGCACCATCCATGACTCTTCAGATACTGAAGCAGTTCATACGTAATGGCAACAAAATCTGGACAATATCAAGGTTTGGGCCAACAAGTGGTAAGTAGCATTCACGTCATATATGTGCCAGGCAATGAGCATCTCCAATTCCGCTTGATATTCAATAGTATCATCACTCAATTCCTCATTATCAATATTCTGGGAGTTAATATTGGCCAAACATTAATTGGACCCATAAATATATGGCTACAAGAAGACATCAAAGGCTCAGAATTCTGCACTGAGTAACTCACCTCCTGACTCCACACAGCCTTTTTGTCATTTACAAAGCACAAGTCAAGAGTATGATGGAATATTCCCCACTTTCCTGGACGATTGTAGTTCCAACAACACTCAAGAAACTTGGCATCATTCAGGACAAAGCAACCTGTTTGACTGGCCCCACATCCACAAATATTCACTTCCTCCACAACTGATGCTCAGTGGCAGCAGGGTGTACCATCTACAAGAAGCACTGCATATATGCACCAAGGCTCCTTAGGCAGCACCTTTCAAATCGATGACCACTACCATCCATAAGGACATGGACAGAAATTAAATGAGAACACCACCACATGCAGGTTTCCCTCTTAGGCACTCTTTGAGGAGAAAGTGAGGTCTGCAGATGCTGGAGATCAGAGCTGAAAATGTGTTCCTGGAAAAGCGCAGCAGGTCAGGCAGCATCCAGGGAACAGGAGAATCGACGTTTTGGGCATAAGCCCTTCTTCAGGAATCATTCCTGAAGAAGGGCTTATGTCCGAAACGTCGATTCTCCTGTTCCCTGGATGCTGCCTGACCTGCTGCGCTTTTCCAGCAACACATTTTCAGCTCTTAGGCACTCACCATCCTGCATTGGAATTGTATCACCACATCTTCCGTGCTGCTGCATCAAAATTTTGGAGCTTCCTCAATACCAGCTTTGAATGAGTGTCTACATGAAATGGACTGCAGTTATCACATCAATTACCAGTTACCACATCAACCTGAATGGCTGGTGGCGTTGCGTAATCTCCAGGAAACTATAAATCTAACCAAGGGACTGCAATAACAAAATGTATGTTGCGCTCAATTGCTTGAAGTTTATTTCTGTAGAATCTGCACATCCACACCTAAAGGCAAGTTGCAGAGTCCTTGTTAATATATCTGATTGAACAATGAGATGAATTCACTGTGTCCAACAACCAGCTTTAAATGAGTTTCAACATGGTGAAGGATTCTTTCCCTTTAATGAAGATCATACAGGTCCTACATATTGAGAGCAATAACACGTCCCTGTACTCTTTTCGCACTGCTAACTTATTTAACAATAAATAACTGAAGGAAGCCATTGATATTGCTCTTTGTTACGATATGATGGCAATCTTGATGCATCACTGTAGTATAGATATGTGCTCATTGAACTCAAGAACTTAGTAACCATGCAGTTGAGTTTAGTATCAATGACATAATGTACATCCAAATAGATAGCATTGCCATGGGATCCCCCCTGGGCACAGCCTTTGTTAATTCAACAGTGCAGTGACAGTCTTCGCTGTCAAGCAATAAGGCAGCATGTCGGGTGGGGAGTGAAATGGATGAGAAGTGCAAGCACTTTAAATGGAGCTCCCCTTTCAAAATGCACTGCATGCATTGTGATACAAAGCACTCTGATGCAGGTCAGTGAGATCCTGTTACATTAAGATTAAGGTAGCTGAAATCCTATTTAAAGCTGTGGACATCCTGGCTTACAGAGTCAGCACAGGCATGAAACTATTTAAGGAAAAGGGTGAGTGGGAGTGGTAGATCAGAAAGCAAAGGATTGGTGGGCATGCAAGTTAAGTGGTTGTGGAGAATTATAAGATGCAGTAGGCTTAACAAGACAGAATGAGGAAGAGGGATGATGTGCACAGTACAATGTAGGTGAATGTGCAATGGTAATAATTTTTCCTGACCTGATTAGGTCATTACGTGCTTCCTAAACTGAACGCAGGATCATGGCACCTCTTGATGATGACCTCCGAGGCCACATCCATCCATGTTGTCCTTGCAAATGTAGCAGGTTTCTTCTTCCCATTGCTAGGAAACACTATCTCTCTCCTCTATCATTGACCTTGACAGCACACCTATAAAACATCACTAAAGCAGAACACAGTCTTTGATTACCTTGAATCCATACTGAGCTTTTTATGGTGTTGTTTTCAACTCCAAGCTCCTACAAGTTCCATCTTTGGACTATCGCTTTAAATACTGTAGTTTACATTATATTATATGGGTCCGACTCAAGCCCACTGTAGCCAATTGACAATCAATCTACAATGATATTGATAACCAAAATAACAAGTGGCAATGACTTGATTGTATTAAAAAGCCTCCAGTGCTCTGAATTTACTTCCAGATTGCCCATGTCATTTTGGACAATCTTCCCCAGTTTCAGTACATCCCTCAGCAAATTTCAAGGCCATTTTTTCAGCGAGTAATTGGTAAATGATTAGCATATATTCCTAGGTATAGTGGAGGCAGATGGTGTCTACTCATTCAGATGCAAATTAGATACATTTCTTTCAGAAAATAATATTTTAAGATGCCTTATGTGTATAATTTGAAGCGAGACATATGGTCGACGTAGCAGAGGAACAAGTGACATTGGATTTTAGTTTCCCAAAAGTTTTCATCAGTGGGACTTTTATCCACTTTATATCTATATGTTACTGACAACTCTCTTTAGTTGGATCATGTGACAACAGGATCACCGAAGATAAACTAGATGGATTTTTCATATTCTTTTCCCAGTAATTACTATGTTCATAATTGTAATTCAGTTTGGTGAGATATAAATACAGTGATACTGCCAGAGATCAGGTCATGCACACACACAAATATATATATAATATATAAAGATGCATATACATACTGTACAAACATATAAACTCATATCAGACATTTATGGGGCAAACATTAAATTTGTCTGTGGCATAATATAGAAACTGTGATTAATTGTAGATTGGACAGCAAATTCATTCAGAAAGTTGGAAGATCAGTAAATTGGACTGATAGAAATTGGATGAAATTTAATGTTTAAAAGTGTAACATGATTCAGTTTGGAAGGATGAACAATGAGAAATAAGTACATGTTAATATTTTAGAAGCCATAGAACAGCAGGAACTCTAAGAGAAAAGTATGGTTTCATCAATGCCCTGTACACTTGTAACAAGACATCCCGACTTTTACACTTCAGTTGCCTTGTAGTAAAGAATCAAAATCAGCGACATATAAGAGACCAGAATGAGAGAAGCAGATATCTTGGAGGATTATGGAGCTGCAGGAGGTTACAATGATATTGAGATATGAGTTATGGAGAAATTTGAAGAAAAGAATAAGAATTTTAAAATCAACATATTACTTGATTAGGAGCCAATGTTAGTTAGTTGACGACAGGTGCAATAGGAGACTGGGACTTGCTGCAAGTTATGGCATAGGCTGCAGAGTTTTCATTGGCCTCAAGTTTGTTCAAAGGTAGAATGCAGGAGACCAACCAAGACTACATTAAGTTTGTCTAACAGGTTTGAGATTCTTGCTTCTTGTGTGGATGACAGCAGGAGTTTAGAGACGATGAGCGAACTGACCATAGCACTATGGTATGGGGAGGAGGGAGAAAAGAGAGGGGAGAAAAGAGAAATATGGTTGTAATCAGAGAAAGAACAATCAGGAGAATACGCACTGTTCTCTGTGGCGAGGATTGAGAGTCATGAAGCCTGCCTAATGCCTGGGCTCAGGTTACCTCATTTCGTCTAGGGGGAGGTGATGGTCTCGTGGTATTGTCATTGGTTTATTAATCCAGAGAGGGCAGCATCCAGAGAACAGGAGAATCGACGTTTCGGGCATAAGACCTTCTTCAGGAATGAGGAAAGTTTATCCAGCAGGCTAAGATAAAAGGTAGGGAGGAGGGACTTGGGGGAGGGGCGTCGGAAATGCGATAGGTGGAAAGAGGTCAAGGTGAGGGTGATAGGTCAAGTTGAAGTGTTGAGCCACAGACTGGTTGGGTTGGTTGGTCCGGGTGTCCCAGAGGTGTTCTCTGAAACGCTCCGCAAGTAGCCGGCCTGTCTCCCCAATATAGAGGAGGCCACATCGGGTGCAGAGGAT